>NW_027132269.1:0-37542 GCF_026122565.2 Emydura macquarii macquarii
CCTGCCTGCTCAGATTTTGCAGCCTATTTCCAACCTGGATTTTTGTGGCTTGTCTCTACAACCTTTCCAGTATTCTTCAGGGTCCCGCTCTGCTCACCACGCTTTTAAAAGTCACAGAAGCATCAGAGAAGAGTTAAAAGAATGACCAGAAACATGGACAACCCGTCTCACCGCGAAAGACCTGAGGCGCTCCATAGCTGATCTAAGAGAAGGTTAAGAGGTGCCTTCATTACGGGAAGATAAAAGGGGTCACTCTAATTCAGCGGACAAAGGCAGAAGAAAATCTACTGGCTGGGCGTGGAAGGTGGATAAATTCAGGATGGAAATACGGTGCAATATTTTCCCCCAGGCATGTAATTAATCACCGAAACAGCTTCCCAAGGAAAATGGTGGTTTCTCCAGCACTTGGAGTCTTTCAATCCAATCCAGGTTGTCTTCCTCTAAAAGATCCACTCCAGCACAGCCACCGCCATCCAACCTTGGTGCACGGGGTGAGGTTCTATGGCCTGGCAATGCCAGAGGTCATGACAGGAGTGTAGGCAGACCCAAGAGAAGCTTCAGGGGTGACTTGATTGCAGTAGGTGGGGACATTTCTGGCTTGATCCCAGTCGACAGGTACCTACGTGGCGGGGGGAACATTTGATAAAGGCTCTTCAGTCTAACAGACAAAGATCTAACAAGCCCCAATGGTTGGAAGCTGAAGCTAGACAAGTTTGGACTGGAAATAAGGCGTGCGATTTGAAGAGCGAGAATAATTATCTACTGCACCAATTTACCAAGGGTCATGGTGGATGCTCAGATGTGGACAATGGTTACATCGAAATGGAGTGTGTTTGTGAAAGATCTGCGCTCGGAATTAATTCAGGACAGTTCTCTGGCCTGCATTACACAGGAGGTCGGACTAGATGATCGCAAAGGTCCCTTCCTGCCTTGGGATCCATGAAGCTATGAGAAACCGATGAGACTATGAAAAGTTCTGAGCCACGGCTCCATGCAGGAGGCGACTCTATGAATTCCTTCATGAAGAAATGTCTGACACATGCAGGGGGTTTCGTCAGCACGAATTCCCCCAAATCCTAGCAGGAACACATGATGCTCACTGAATCCCAGTCTCTCACTGAATCCCATGGTGGGTTTCTGCAGATGGACACGGATGAGATCTTAGCTGCAGTCAAAGAGGCTCAAGTTCAGAACCATGTTAGAGACTTCGTAGAAGATCCGTGTTGGAAGAGACAGGTATCGTCCCACCCCCTGTCGGCGACTAAATCATCCCAGCCAGGGCTTTGTCAAGCTGGGCTTTCTGAGCCTGGAGATTTCACCAAGGAGTCCGGTACGGATGAGATCTTAGTTGCAGTCAAAGAGGCTCAAGTTCAGAATCATGTTAGAGACTTTCATAGAAGATGAGGGCCCATAACTGGAAGGGACCTGAGGAGGTGATCTCTAGCTCCTACTAATGCAGCCCAACCTGTCTGGCAACCAGGGCACACTACTGAGGGCCTGTAAACCCCGACCTTTTCTAAATCATCCCAGCCAGGGCTTTGTCAAGCTGGGCTGAACCTCATCAGAAATCCTCCTGTGCTAGCTCACTCTGCATTCATTTTGGAGTGATGCAACCAGCAGAGATCTTCACCATCTCCCATTTATTAGTTACCTGGAATATGGTGTTAAAAAGTTCAGGTTAGAATGGAAAAGCCAGGCCATTCCAGTGCAAATCACCGGCACCACCCTCCTGGGTTTCCCAGTACAGCTGAGTTCTTACGTGATGTCTCCTGGGTTTGTTTGGGTTTTTTTTTATCCAACGATCTGGAAAAAGGGATAAACAGAGAGGTGGCAAAATTTGCAGATGATACAAAACTACTCAAGATAGTTAAGCAACTGCGGAGAGTTACAAAGAGATCTCACAAAACTGGGTGACTGGGCAACAAAATGGCAGATGAAATTCCGTGTTGATAAATGCAAAGTAATGCACATTGGAAAACATAATCCCAACTACACGTATAAAAAGATGAGGTATAAATTAACTGTTACCACTCATGAAAGAGATCTTGGAGACATTGTGGCTAGTTCTCTGGAAACATCCATTCAATGGGCAGCGGAAATCAAAAAAGCTAACCGCATGCTGGGAATCATGAGGAAAGGGACAGATAATAAGACAGAAAATATCAAATTACCTCTTTATAAATCCACGGCACGCCCACGTCTTGAATACTGCGTGCAGATCTGGTCGCCCCATCTCAAAAAAGATATATCGGGATTAGAAAAGGTACAGAAAAGGGCAACAAAAATGATGAGGGGTATGGAAAAGCTTCCATATGAGGAGAGATTAATCAGACAGGGGCTTTTCATGTTGGAAAAAAGATGACTAAGGGGGGGCTATGATAGAGGTCTATAAAATTATAACTGGCATAGGGACAGTAAATAAGGAAGTGTTATTGACTTCTTTTCATAACACAAGAACAAGGGGTCACCAAATGAAGTTTATAAGCAGCAGGTTTAAAATGAACCGTCAACCTGTGGAACTCCTTGCTAGATGATGTTGTGAAGGCCAAGACTATAACGGGGTTCAAAAAAGAACTAGATACGTTCCTGGAGAATAGGTCCATGGATGGCTATTAGCCAGGATGGGCAGGGATGGATCACTATCTGTTCTGTTCATGCCCTCTGAAGCACGTGGCATTGGCCACTATCGGAAGACAGGACACTGGGCTAGATGGACCATTGGCGTGACCCAGTATGGCTGCTCTTATTATGCTCCTATGTTTTGTCTCTCTTGCTGCATCCGTATGGCCTGCAGCTGGTTGAGTTAAGATCTGGTCACTGAATCTTCCATTTTCTTTGCTCCATTCAGTTCCCAGCTGCACGTCTGGGAACAAGCCTGATGGGTCTGGATGACTCTGGCTGCCCCCTCTCACTCTCCTGTACCCCAGTGGAAGAATTAACTCTGACACATCCCTGTGGGGAGCAAACCCCCAGCGGCATGGGGAAACTGAGTCACACAGGTGGCCCAAAATAACCCCATCCTCCACAAAAGCACCAAGGTGCCAGGAGTTAAAGCCGCACTTTGGCTGTCACCACTAAGGCTGGGAACTTGCAGAGGCGGCCTGACTGCGAGTGGGATGTTGGAACAACTGAACGGCTCATTAGGGCACACAGCTGCGAGCCAGCAACCAACACTCACCTCTCACCATGTCCTCATCTGACCAAGACGGAGAGAGTAAAAAGTTGGGTTTGGCTTAGGGATGAAGCAATAGCTAGGTCTGAGCACGGGGGTTAGCGCTAAAGCCGAAAGTTAAGGATAAAGTTTAGTTGCAGGGACAGTTTTAAGATTACAGTGGGCGAATAGTTTTAGGGTTAGGGATGGAGTATAGGGTTACAGTTATGGTTGGGGTTAGATTTAGGATTAGGGATGGGGTATAGGGTTACAGTTACGATTGGGGTTAGATTTAGGGTTAGGGATGGGGTATAGGGTTACAGTTACGATTGGGGTTAGATTTAGGATTAGGGATGGAGTATAGGGTTACAGTTACGATTGGGGTTAGATTTAGGGTTAGGGATGGGGTATAGGGTTACAGTTACAATTGGGGTTAGATTTTGGGTTAGGAATGTGTCACAGAAATGGAATATTTTCACGGGGAAAAATGTGACAAGCTAAGCAAAAGCTCAAAGGCCAGTTTTCCCGCAGAAAACTTCGAAAGAAGAATTCTTCATTGGAAACTGAAAAGATGAGAAAAAGGCCCAAACCAAAACCTTCTGGGTGGAAAATATTCAGTTCCTCTCGAAATGTTGAGCAGAATCGAAAAGTTTCCAATCAAAACTTGCTTTCCCCCTGCTACTGGAAAATTTGCAGGCAAAGATTTTCCATTTTAAATTTGTTATGGGAGAGGAAAATCCCCTTCCCACCAACTCTAAATCTAATACAGACGGCGGAGGAGAGGGCAAATCCCAATGGATAATTAGGAATGGCTGGGAAATCTGGAAAACAAAACATTTTGCCATAGAAAACTGTGGTTTTGTCTGACTCTAAATTTTCCACGGAAAAAGGTCAATTTTAGTGGACTTTTCCATGAGGAAAATTGAAATAAATAGTTCCACAAAGTATTGTCTTGGCTCAGTCGTGTAAAAAGCATCATGGGAGATGTAGTCCAGTCAGAAGACTGGTCTCAGTGTGGACAATAGGGGCCATGAAAAATGAAGGAATATGGCTTGATGTTGACCTGAAAAGAAATGTCCTGATCCAGGAGTGGTTTCGAGTTTCTGAATTGAATTGACATCCCGCCTGCGTCAGGGATGAAAACAAATCTCGAAATAATGGGTCGAAATATTGAGTCGAAAATTCCTGTTTTCCCTTCCATTTTCCTACCCGCGCTCCAGATGGCAAGCCTTCGCAGCAGGCGACGTACTTCCTCTGTGCAAAATAAGCTCTCCCAAGCACCAGGAAATCCACCCAGATGATCCCGAACCCGGGATCAAACTGGAGCCAAAAGCTCCGTAGATATTGCGGTGCAGTAGGAATTTTTCTGTCATATTTGCATGGGGCCTGGAAGAACAGCAGAACGGCCACACCGGGTCAGACCAATGGTCCATCTAGCCAAGTCTTCTGTCAGTAGAGCTCTGCGCGGATGCACTAATGTGGATCTGCCTCCGGTCCGCATCAACTTACCTCCAACCGTCCTCCGCAGTCTAGTCATCTGCACCCGCAGCTCTAGGGCCCCCAATCAGCTCTTTGGAAGCCAGTCTGGCTGCAGACTCCTCCACTGATCAGCTGATGGCTGGCAAGGGAACCCCGTGGAACAGCTGATCGGCGGCCAGCCTCTCACCCCCCATCTCAAAGGCGAGCTGCAGTACCACCGCTTCCCTGCCTTTGAGCGCTGCATCCGATCCACCCCCCAGCCCCAAAAAAAGATCCCCAGAGATCAAGCGGAACACCACGGATTTGCAGGGCTCTCCCGGTCGGCCGAGGCTGCAGAGGCAATGAAGGGAACATGCAACCAACGAGCGCTCCATCCTCCTGTTGCCCATTGCCTGCCTCTAACAGCTGGAGCCTAGAGTCACCCAGAGGATGGGATTGCGTGGCTTTGCTCCTTGGCACGATATCCCGGTTCCCTGTGTTCTGTTCCCAGTGCCACCCACCGTGACAACATCTCCTGAGAGAGAGAGCGCTGTCGTCAGGGGTGCGGACAAGAGGAAGGGCAGATCATCACAGGTGCCAATTAGCTGAGCCAGCCTCCATTTGCCTCGTTCTTATCCTACCCCAGGCTGGGGAGGGGCTGAGCCATCAAAGAACCCACAGCTGCATCATTTGCTCCCTCCCCAGGGTGAGCCAGGGATATAAAAACTACAGCCAGGCCAGGAGCGGGGAGACAACGCCGGATCTCCGGAACAGGCAAACAGCCAGACAGGGGATCCTATCAGAGACGCGCCTCCAAGCCTCCCCCACCCCGTGACCCAAGATGGGTGTCTACAAAGTCCGCGTCGCCACCGGGAACTTCCTTCTGGCCGGGACGTTCAGCTCCATCTCCATCACCTTGGTGGGGACCCACGAGGAAAGCGACAAGAAGCCCCTCGACAACTGCGGCAAAGATTTCAACCCCGGGGCGGTGAGTATTGGTGGGGCCGGGCCTGGCTTTGCAGACAGATGCCCCCCAACAGAGACAGCAGGGTGTTCAATCATCAATCCCTCGCTTCTGGAGTCATGGGAACATTATGGGAGACTTTCCCGTTTTTTTCATTTAAAAAAAAAAAACATTCAGCCCCTAGGCGTGTAGAAAAGCCTGAAAAACGTGAAATTGAATTTATGTTTTTTTCTTAAAGCATCAGCTCCTGGAGTCAAATGGTTATGCTAGGAGAATTGCAGCTTCAGTTTTACAAAATAAACTTTTAGCCCTCGGTTGGGTGGAGAGAAGCTTCCAAACTTTACTCCTTTAGTGGGGCACAAATTTTGGATGACAACGTTGTTCATTTTTTTTAAATGAATGATGAAGATTCAGTGACACTAAAATGTTTTGGAAAATTTGTGTCAGTTTCAGTAGGGGAGGAGGGACTTTAAAAAAAGCCCCTCCCCCCCTTAATGCTTTTCTGCCTGTTTGGTTCACTGAAAATTTCCTTTTTGCTTCCACCCAAAACTACATGCTCTTAGTTTTATTTCTCAGAATTGCCCAAATTGAAAACTCCATTATGTACACGGCTCTACAAGGCAGGATGGAGTGGTTGGCCTGGGGTGAGGCAGATCAGAATTCAGTGTCCTCTTCTGCCACAGCCCCTTCCGACGTGACCTTGAGCAGGTTACTGAGACGCTCCCTGCCTCAGTTTCCTCATCTGTACAGCCTGCCTTAAAGGGTGTGGTGAGACTAAACACATTGTAGATTGGGAGGTGTCCAGATGCAGATGCAATGGTGATTACGAGTATTATAGATGCTTCATAAAAAAACTCAGAAGGAAAATATAAAGTGTATTAATTATTATTATTAATTAATTATCATGCCTGACCAACCTGATTTGCCTCGTATGAAGAGGTGACTGGCTCTGTGGATGTAGGGAAGGCGGTGGATGTGATATACCTTGACTTTAGCAAAGCTTTTGATACAGTCTCCCACTGTATTCTTATCAGCAAGTTAAAGAAGTATGGGTTGGATGAATGGACTATAAAATGGATAGAGAGCTGGCTAGAGCATAGGGCTCAACGAGTAGTGATCAATGGCTCCATGTCTAGCTGGCAACCGGTCACAAGCGGAGTTCCCCAGGGGTCGGTCCTGGGGCCGGTTTTGTTCAACATCTTTATTAATGATCTGGAGGATGGGGTAGATTGCACCCTCAGCAAGTTTGCAGATGACACTAAACTGGGGGAGTGGTAGATACCCTGCAAGGTAGGGATAGGATACAGAGTGACCTAAACAAACTGGAGGATTGGGCCAAAAAAAATTTGAGGAGGTTCAACAAGGACAAGTGCAGAGTCCTGCACTTAGGAAGGAAGAATCCCATGCACAGCTACAGACTGGGGACCGACGAGCTGGGCAGCAGCTCTGCAGAAAAGGACCTGGGGGTAAAAGTGGATAAAAAGCTGGAGATGAGTCAGCAGTGTGCCCTGGTTGTCAAGAAGGCTAATAGCATATTGGGCTGCATTAGGAGGGGCATTGCCAGCAGATCGAGGGAGGTGATTATTCCCCTCTATTTGGCATTGGTGAGGCCGCATTTGGAGTGTTGTGTCCAGGTTTGGGCCCCCCACTACAAAAAGGATGTGGACAAATTGGAGAGAGTCCAGCAGAGGGCAACAAAAATGATGAGGGGGCTGGAGCACAGGACTTATGAGGAGAGATTGAGGGAACTAGGCTTGTTTAGTCGGCAGAAGAGAAGAATGAGGGGGGATTTGATAGCAGCCTTTAACTACCTGAAAGGGGGTTCCAGGGAGGATGGGGCTAGGCTGTTCTCAGTGGGGGCAGATGACAGAACAAGGAGCAACGGTTTCAAGTTGCAGGGCGGGAGGTCTAGCTTGGACATTAGGCAAAACTTTTCCCTAGGAGGGTGGTGAAGCACTGGAATGGGTTACCCAGGGAGGTGGTGGAATCTCCATCCTTAGAGGTTTTTAAGCTGCGGCATGACAAAGCCCTGGCTGGGATGATTTAGCTGAGGTTAGTCCTGCTTTGAGCAGGGGGTTGGACTAGATACCTGCTGAGGTCCTTTCCAACCCTGATATTCTCTGATTCTATGAGTATCTTTTAAAATCTCCCGAATTTTAACCCAAACTCGGGATTATTTTGCTGGGTGCGTGAGTGATGGTGGGTGACCACTTGGCATTGGCAATGAAATAGTTACCACCACTGGCATTCTTACAGAGTTGGCAACTCTCATGACTTTAGTGCACGTCAGGATAGATGGGTTTCTTTCAAATCCCGAGTGCCTGGAGTCATGTGAGAATCTCAGCTTTTGGGTGGGGTGGGGAGGGAAGCCAGTTTCTAGCCTTCAGAGTGGCAGAGACCAGTTTGAAAATGCAGTCGCCACTCACAAAACCAGGAATCAGATCAAACAACTTGATCTGAGCATGGGCAGAGAAAAGCCACTGAATCGGTCTGAGAGCTGGAACAAAATGACAGGCTTAACCTGATTTGTTTAGCTTCTCAAATGGGAGACAGAGAGGTGTCTTGGTTGTGGGGCGTAAAGACCTACATGGGGAGAAAACCCTGGGGACATAGGAGAGAAAGACACCACAAGACCCAACAGCTGAAAGTTAAAGCCAGCAAAAAGCACGTTAGAAACAAGGCAGACATTTTTAACGGTCTGGGACAATGAACCGCTGCAAGAAATTCCCAGGGAAAAGGGTGGATTGTCCCTCTCTCGGGGCCTCCAGATCCTGAGGGACTTTTCTAGACAACGTGTTAGTCAAGCACCAATTATTGGCCTTGCTACAGAAGGAAATGGGTGAAACTTACTGGTCTGCCTTCGGCCGGAAGTCAAACTGATGGTCCTTAAACTCTGTGAACCTAGGATCGCGGTTTGTAAATACCTTCATTTCTTTGAGGCCCCACTCGTGCTGTTTGAAATACAGGAGGTGTGCGAAAGAACGAAGCGAGCAGAGAAAAAACAATCCATGGGGGAGCTTACGTTCATTGCCTTGCAAAGAAACCTGATAATCTAACAAATAAAGGGCTCCGGCGATCCTTGGGTGGCTAAACCGTGGACTCACAAACGGGGGATTATTTTACCTCTCTATTTCAGCTGCTGCTGGACGCCTGTGTCTAGTTCTGGGGTCCCCAGTTCAGGAATGTTGCTAAAGTGGAGAGGGGTCAGTGAAAGGCCACGGGAACTGGAAAACCTGCCTTAGAGAGAGCAACTCCAGCAGTCAGGCCCATTTAGCTTCACCAAGAGGTGGTCGAGGGGCTGCTTTGATGCCAGGAAGAGAAATTTGATGAGGGAGGGTTCTTCAATCCAGCGGGAAAAGGTCAAAGGACAGCCACTGGCAGAAAGCGCGACAAATAAGGCACAGTTTGTTAACAGTCAGACTAATTAATCAGCAGAACTTACAGGAAAGAGAAAAAAGCGTCAACCATGATGGAAAAATTACCATGACGGAGAACGCACCACTGCCCTTGCAAAGACACAGCCCCTAGCACGACAGGCTGCCAGTCCACGACGGCACCCACGTAATAACCAGAATAATGGTTAAAAAAATGGGACAGTCAATGGAAGCAGCGAAACATAATCGGATGAAAGGACTTTACGTCCCCCCGCCAGGATTCCTGGCTACTGAGTGGAGGAGCTTAGCAGGGTTTTGCCGGGGAATTAAATACTTCTCTGAACTATCGTAAGAGCAGCCGGCTTTCCACCTGGTGCAATAAACACTGGCGAGGTTTATTCACCCTCAAAGCCCTGCTCTCCCGCCAGCCCCTAAGTGCCCCAGGGTGAGGGACAGATGGCATTTGTGAGCAGGCAGACGGCTCCTGGCTGGGATTTCTTGCCTTCAAGCAACTGGGACTGGACATTGTGAGAGGCAGGATGCCAGGGTAGATGGGCCCGTTGGTCCGACCTGGGGCAGCAGTTCCAATATCTCTCTGGGGATTCACAGACTGACTTCTAAAAAATCCCAACCCCCGGCAGGATAAGACAGACTGCTCACCGGGTCTTTGTATTTATTACATCAGCACCGCATTACGCCAGACACCACAGAGATCTCACTGCACCGACATGGAGCGTGAGACGCTCCCTGTCCTTATGCATTCACTGAGCAAAGAAAGAAGAAAAATAAGGGTGGGAGAAAACTGAGGATTAATTGCAGGTCACAGGGCTCGTGAGTGGCAGGTACCAATTATGGAGCCTGCTTCAAAGACAGAGAAACTGAGTCACTGGCAGAGGCACGAAATGTGCCTCCTGTCACGCAATGCCCTCAGCATCGCTGCTGTTCCAACAAACCACACTGTGTCCCGCCACCACTCTGCGTGCATCACGCAGGGTGAGGCCAGCCTCATCCAACCCCAGCCATGGGCACCGGCCGGGCTTGATCCCGGGGCCTCCGGTGCTAAAACCACAGTGTCGTCCGCAAACTTGCTGAGGGTGCAATCTACCCCATCCTCCAGATCATTAATAAAGATGTTGGACCCAGGACCGACCCCTTGGGGAACTCCGCTTGTGACCCATGGAGCCATTGATCACATCCATGCTCTGCCAGTTCTATCCATTTATAGCTTCCACTGTGGGAGAGGGAGAAGGCTGGGAGAGGGAATTCCCGTTCCGCCGGAAATCCTCCCAATTCTCCATTTCCATGTCGTCCTGAATCGGAACAAAAAAGCCGAAATTCGACTTTCCCCGTGGAACGACGAGTCCAAAACATCCCGACTCGGGTCCGGGCCCACCCTTGGTTGCGCCGACATCGATGTGTTTCATTTGGAAACCAGGCGGATCGGCTGCCTTCGCTAAGACCCAGACATGTCATCTCTGCCCACTCATTTCCATTTCTCCCGCCTCCACTTTTCTAGCATGGCCCAATATGAAACCTCAGTCACCTCTTGTCCATACCATGATCTAAAAAGCATTAGAATTCCATGTGCAAGTCTGAGCAAAATTATGAATTTATCTTAAAAACCGGTTTCTACAGATGTGACCAGTCCTGTGCCCAGGGCAGCCTCCTGATAATGCCAAGGGCAGGGCAGGCTGTAAAAGGGAGCATATTCTCCCAGAGCTGGTGGGTGGGTGGCACTAAAGCCAGACTTCCCAACCAGCCACAAACTGTGCTTCTGAATCCCCACAGAAGCCAGTACACAAATACACACAGCCCCTTTACTGCATTTCAGCCTCTGGCTCCCAAATCAGCACTAGGTCCAGTAAAGAGACCAGTTGTTTAAACTCTCTGCTCTTTACCAAAAAGGTTCCCTCTGACCCCAAAGGGTCAGCCACAGCACCAGATCAATATAAGTTTGGATCTTACTTAAAATCCCATGCTGCCAGCCAATCCTTCAGTAACTAAAACTAAAGGTTTGTTGTAAAAAGAAAGAAATACACCATGAGAGAAATGTTAAAGGATTAAAGTAATCAGATACATACAGATGATTGAAAGTCCAGATACATCAGGTTTCTGGGAGAATTGTGGAGTTTGCAGGTGTGTACAGTTCCTCTGGTGTGCACCCAGTACCTGGATGGGTCTCAGTCCTTCGGTTCAGTTGCAAGTGAATTGATCCAGAGGTAGGTGTGTGTCTGTAGCTGAACAGGAACAAAGACCAAATGGTTTCTGTGGTTTGATCTTATAAACCTTCTGTCCCGGGCCATGCTGTCTTGGGGAATGTTACAATAACTAAAATGGAGTCCAGGGTCACATGGGCCAATCCTGGTAACGCCTCAGGTATGCCTTTAGTTTCTTCCTGGGCATCCGTGAGTGTTTTAATGGGCCATTAAGCAGGCTATCATCCTGCCGCCTCTCTGTCTGGGGTGTGTCCCAGCCAGCCCAAACTGACATACAGAAATATCAAATACTTCCATAACTTCCATTTCACATATCACACATGAACACAAGTATCATCACCTGACTCAGCACACTGCAGCCTTTCTAACAGCACCTGACCTGGCATAGCTCACATGAATTCTTATGATTTTGACACACTGATGTTAACCAAGATGACAAATGCCCCCCCGCCACCTACCCAGCATGACAACATGATGGATACAAAATAAGCTATTTGTTGTTTGCTGTGTTGGGGTAAGTCCTGACGGTCCCGGGATATGAGCAAGACAAGGTCTCCGACTTTGACTGGTGAAAGAGACCCGCTTGCGAGCGCCACGGAGCTTTGCCCGTCTCTTGCCTCGAAGTTGGGCTCCCCTCACCCATCTCGTCTCTCTCACAGAAGGCAATCCAAAGAATTGATTTTGAGTGTTTCCCGGCAAAAACGTCAGCCGACGCGACACAGTCGCACAGAACGGGATCGCAATTAAGCTGCATTTTCCGAGGGCAGCAGGGTCTACCAGCTATTTACCAACCAGCTCGTTAGCGTCTCCTCCGCAGCACCAAGCAGAGGGCGACAAAGGACAGACGTTCTGCTCCCGACCTGAAAAGACTCCAGAAAAACCTTCACAATTGTTGTAGGGCAGCAACAGGTGATAGATTAAGGCACGCCAGGGTAGAAACAGTAGGGTCTCCTCCAAAGGCCACTGGACTCCTGGGTTTTCGTCCCAGCTCTATCACTGCCCTCTTTGTTTCCCCGCTCAACCTCCGTTTGTTCAGACCGTGAGTTCTTCAAGCCATGGCCTGTCTCTCTCTGTGTGCAAGAGCAGGATTTTACCCCAACGGTGGAGTTGATTCCATGGATGCCAATGAGAGAGAGGAATAACTGGGAGGTTCACTGAAAACAATAGCTGACAGCGGGACCTTGTCCTCTGCTTTAACTGCACAAATATGCCAGGCTTAGACACAGGCATGCATTGCTGCTCTGACCAGTTTGTGGCAGCTTCTAAAACATGTTGAGTGCCACTAGAGGGCTATAGAGGGATTGAGTCCTACTCCTGCAAGACTATGATGAGGTACCTCAGGTTGTAGCCAAATCAGTAAACCTTGGCTTCTGCCTCCAGGCTAATACAAGAGAGGTGCCTATTAGAACAGTAGTTGCAACAGTGACCCAGCTGATCTGTGATGCCTTGGAGACTTCCAAGCAAGCGGGGGTGGCGCAGCAGGCCAACAAGTGTTCTAGTGTGTGGGGGGGGGGAGGCAGAGGACGACTGGGAACCCCTTTTTGGATGGATTAAATCCTGCGCCTCACGCTCCATTTTCTCCCCTCTCCCCCGGCTGCAGGTGGAGGAGTTCAAGCTGTCCTGCCGGCGCTGGCTGGGTGACATCATCCTGGTGCGGCTCCACAAGGAGCCCTACTCCTTCTACCCCAGCGACAACTGGTACTGCAGCTACGTGGAGGTCGTCTCCCCCCATGGGCAGCTGTACCGCTTCCCCTGCTACCAGTGGATCGAGGGCTACCGCACCCTGGAGCTGCGGGAGGGCAAAGGTAGGAGCCTGGGGCTGACGGAAGGTGCTTGGGGCCTTATCATCTATCTGTCTGTCTGTCTATCCATCCATCCATCCCCATACACACCATCTATCTATCTATCACATTCTCTCCTCTCCCCTCCAGCCCAGACGGTTAGCGATGACGCCGATTGCCCATTGCTGCAGCAGCAGCGGCTGGCTGAGCTGAAGCAGCGTCAGGAGAGCTATGGGTGAGTGAGACCCCCGTGGCGGGAGGGGAGCTCCCCAGGGGTCAGGCCTGCGCGGGGTCCCGGGGATGGAGGGTGCGGTGGGAATTGCAGGCAAGGTGGGCCCGGGATGGCGGCGGAGGGCGGCTGCATTTGGAGGGCCAGTGGACGGCCAGGGCTAACGTCCCCCATGGTCTCTCCCCCGCCAGGTGGAAGGAGTACGCCCCCGGGCTGCCCCGGTGCCTGGACGTGGAGAACATCATCGAGCTGGACTGCAACACCATGTACTCCTTCTCCAAGAGCACCAACTTCCTGCTCCGCGGGGGCAACGCGTGAGTGCGGCTTCCCCGCGGCCCAGACCCTTCCCAGGGCCTAACCCCTAACCTACCCCTATAAACTATCCCTATCCCTATCCACTAACCCTATTCATTAACCTTCTACACAACCTTACCCCGTACACTGACCCTTCCCCTATAAACCAACCCTACCTCTAAACACAACCACATTCACTAACCCTAACCCTATAAACTAACCCTATAAACTAACCCCACCTCTATAAACAACCACATAAACTAACCCTAACCCTACCTCTATACACTAACCCTATAGAATTATTCTAACCCTCACCCTATACACTAACTCTAACACAATAGGTCTATAGACAACCCTGTACACTAACCCTAACCCCATACACTAACTCTAGACACTAACCCTAATCCTAGCCCTATAAAGGAACCTGACCCCCATAAACTAACCTTACCTCTATACACAGCCCTATTAACTAAGCACAACCCTAGCCCTAACCCTGTACACAGCGCTAGTCACTCACCCAATACACTAAACCGACCCTATTCACAAATCCCAGCCAGAACCATGTAACCTTCTGCCAGGTGGAGTGGGCAGCAACCAGACCAGGTTCAATATCTAGGACTTCCTTTTCAACACTACGACGCAAAACTGGCTTGTAACCCAGGGAAATCACACACCACCCCTCGGGTGCCTCTTCTCACGAGCACAGTGACAAAGCACAGAAAAGAAACTTTGGCTGACTGGCGGGAAGTCCCTCGGCCTCCATTTAACGGGAGAGCAAAAAAAACCACCTGCCCTGGAATACGCTGGGCCATGTCTTTCGCCTCCGCTTCTCGAGTCCAAGAAGGAAAAGTTCCTTTAACATGCCCTCCACCCCGCCACCCCCTCCCAAGGGTTGTGCTTCGTCAGTGAAGATGCCTAGTCCCCATCTCCTTTCCCAGGGGGCTGCATCCAAGCCCCCCCTGCTTACCGCGTTCAGTTCAGTTCAGGGTGACCCCGCCGGTCAGGCCCTGCATTCACATTTAAAGCCTTCATTCAATCTCACGTTAAAATGATGGGAATGCCGGGCTTAAAGGAAGCGTCTCCAGGCCTCTGGGTACAAGGCCTGGATTATGCGAAAGTACAAACGTTTGATTGAAATCATAGGATACAAAGCTCTGCAACGTCCCAGATTAAAGGGTCATCAATTTAGCAGCCCAGCGGCATACTAGCGTCCAACTATGCCGCCCTACACCTCTACAAAAATGATATTACGAGCAGTTCGTGGAAAGCAAATGTAGCAACGCGGGGGGGGGGAGGGGGTTGTTGTTGCTCGGTGAATGAGAATTTTAGGACAGCCGGGTCTGTCTGTAGATACAAACCATCAGCAAAAAACCTCTCCGTGCCTTTCACGGCATCGTGTCTCCATGGCCGCTCCAGCTCATGCCTCCTGGTACAGCCGGCGTCCGGTGACGCCCACCCGACCACCTGGGGGGTGTCCATCACCATCGTGACAAGCGATTTGTAACCCGGCACCTGCCAAAGTGGATTGCTGTGGCAACGCGCCGTCTCTCTGCCTGCTGGGGACCGGGGCCGAGGGTGGATGTGCTCACGTCGATACAGTCTGGGCCTGAAGCCTTTGCCCCGCCCCAGCCAGCTGTCACGCAGCCCCTGCCTACACCGATACAATAACCATAACCCTAATCCTAACCCTACACTCTAACAGTAACCATAACTCTATACAATAGCCATAACCCTAACCCTATACACTAACCATACCCAAACCATAACCCTATGCACTAACCATACCCCAATAAACTAACCATAACTCAATAAACTAACCATAACCCAAACCATAACCCTATACACTAATCTTAACTCCTAACCCACCCCCTATAGACTACAGCCTAACCCAGAACATTAAACTCTACCCCAGATCCTAACCTGGGACATGGAAGGAACAACCCCCCCTGCCATGTGCGCCCCATCCCTACCCCAAGCCCCCCCTCAGGGCTCACACCCGCTCGCTCTCTCGTCCCCTCTCCCCAGGCAGGTGGAGCTGCGGCTGAAAGGTTTCCTGAGCTGCACCAACTCCTGGGCGAAGCTGGACGACATCAGCAAGGTTTTCTGCTTCAACAAGACCCCGATCACAGGTGGGTGACCCCCTCCCCACTCCCCACTCACCCGGCCCCCGTGAGCCCCATGCACAGCGCAAGATGCTTGTGATGTGTGTGAGATGCAAGCGGTGGGAGATCCCCAGTCCCCCCATGTGCCAGTTCCGGCCCAGACCCCCACCGAGAGGGGGTCCCCGTCGTGCCCAGACACACAGCGAGAGGCGGCCCCCGGCTGGCAGCGCTCGCCCGCTCTCTACCCATAGGTGGGACCGTGAGCCCCATTCCCCAGTGGGAGGAGGCCAAGCCCCCCCCCCCCCCCCTGAGAGATGCAGAAAGTCCCCCGAGGAGCCCGGGGTGGGAATAGGACCCGACTCCCCTGAGCACCCCCGGCCCAGCGCTTTGACCCCACAGCCGCCCTGGTGCTGTGTCCCCCAGAGTACGTGCGGGCGCACTGGCGCGAGGATGCCTTCTTCGGGTACCAGTTCCTGAACGGGGTCCACCCGGTGCTGATCCGGCGATGCACACAGCTGCCCAGCAACTTCCCCGTCACGCCGGACGTGGTGGCCGGCTGCCTGGGCGAGGGCACCACCCTGCCGGAGGAACTGGAGGTGAGTGGGGCGCCGGGGTTCCCCCGTGGGACCCGGACACAGGCTGGAGCTCTCGCGCCGGCATCACTCCGCCGTTGCGCCAGGCGGAAGCAGCCACGGGCCAGGGGAGTCCGGTGGGTCCTGCGCCAGAGGCCCTAGGCACGCTAGCGGCGGGCATTTGGCTCCGGGGTTTAATCCCAGGGCACTGCTGCAGGAAGCACACAGCGCTGGGAGGGGGCACTGCTGCGGGAAGCGCACAGCGCCGGCATCTCAGCTCTGCGGCCCCAGATGCGCTGGGCTTTCCCAGCAGCCCCGCACTCTGCTCTGCTCTCCTTGTGCCCTGCAGAAGGGGAACATCTTCATCGCTGACTACAAAATCCTAGAGGACATCCCGGCCACCAAGATCAACGGCTACCGGCAGTGCATCGCCGCGCCCCTCTGCCTGCTGCACCTACAGCCCTCCGGGGAGATCGTCCCTGTGGCCATCCAGGTGAGCAGCCCCCGGCGCCCCCACATGCTGCCAGGGCTGGAGACTGTGGTCTAAAGGACTGGCTCAGAGAGAGAACCCAGGAGTCCTGGTTCCCAGCCCCCTGCTCTAACCATTCAACCCCACTCACCTCCCAGAGCTGGAACAGAACCCAGAAGTCCTGGCTCCCTAATCCCCCTCACCACACCTCTGGGTCACACTGATCTTCGCTGGCAGTGCATGGCCTTTCTGCTGATTCCCCTGCACCTGTCTCTGAAGGCCCCTGCCTTTGCCTGTGGGTCTGAATGCCCGTGCAGGCACCAGACCTGTCTGTCCCTTCCACAGCGTCCGGGGGTTGGGTAAAGTGAGGGTACAGAATGGGATTAGGGATAAAGTGTAGTATTAGGGTATAGAGTACAGCTAATGTGGGGTATAAAGTAGGGTTAGGGTGTAGCGTGGGGCCAGGGATTAAGGGTAGCGTATAGAATAGGGTTAGGGTCAGGATTAGAGGTTAGGGTTAGGGTGTAGAGTAGGGATAAGAGCCAAATCCCGACGCAGGCTAGATGGGCCCAAGGGACAGGTCCAGGGCGGCAGAGAGCGGGCGGAAACCAGGCTAGATAGATGCACACCCTGGTTGTGTCCAACTGGCTGTAGGCATTGGCACCCCAGATGCCTTTGCGTGCCTCCAGATGTGCATATGCTCCCACCCAGAAGTGCCCAGCTGTGTGTGTGGGGGGGGTGCCCATGCCCAACGTGTGTGTGTGCGTGTGAGAGCGGTGTGTCTGTGTGTGCCCAGTTGTGCGTGTGTGCCCATCCAAGCTCCGTTTGCACACCCCTGCTCTCTGCCTCTCCTCTTTGTAACGGCGGATTTGTTGCTCCGTTGTGTCCCCTCATCTCGGCAGTCGGGTCCCAGCCCCGGGGCTCCCCCGGGGGGTCAGCAGGATTCACCCGCCCGGCCTGTGCCCACCCGCCCCTAGCTCCCCCATGTCTCTCTCCCCCACAGCTCAGCCAGAGCCCAGGTCCCGACAGCCCCATCTTCCTGCCCAGCGACTCCGAGTGGGACTGGACCCTGGCCAAGACCTGGGTGCGCAACGCCGATTTCCTCGTGCACGAGCTGGTCAGCCACTTGCTTCTCACCCACCTGATCGACGAGGCCTTCGTCCTGGCCACCCTGCGCCAGCTGCCCCTGTGCCACCCGCTCTTCAAGGTGAGGGAGGGGCCGGGCCGCCAGAGGGCTCCCGGTGTGCCACCAGCTGTGCCCAGCTGTGCAGGAGAGAAGCGCCACACGTCCAACCGCCCCGGCGGAGGCCTGGCCTGGATGTGCCCGGCAAGAGCTGGGGGGAGATGGAGCCACCTCCGGCTTCTGGGAGGGGCCAGGTCCCTGCCCCTGGGGCTCCTGCAGGGTTGGGGGGGAAGGGGGAGATGGCCCGCTTACCCTCACCCGCCCGCTGAGTCTCTACCCTTCCCCAGCTCCTGATGCCCCACACGCGCTACACGCTGCACGTCAACGTCCTGGGCAGGACCCTGCTGCTCCGACATGATGGGATTTTGGACAGGGTAAGAGAGTGCCACGGTCAGGGGCCTGAGACACCACTGCCCTCCCGGAGCCAGGGAGAGAACCCAGGAGTCCTGGCTCCCAGCCCCCGCTCTAACCACTAGCCCCCACTGCCCTCCCGGAGCCAGGGAGAGAACCCAGGAGTCCTGGCTCCCAGCCTCCCTGCTCTAACCACATAAACCCCACTCCTCTCCCAGGCCCACATAGGCCCCTCTAGCATTCGGTCCAGAGAGAAATAACAGCTGCTTTGTTCGCTCACATGGCAGCACTCCAGGGCGGGTCACCCCCTGGCGAGGGCTCCCAGGCACTTGCATGCGAGGGGACGTCTGCCTCCCATTTGTCTGGGTTTTATTTCTCTTGCCCCATCTTCAACCTAGACCAGGTTTCAAAAGACCACAGCTCTGACCTGCCCAGCGACGCCCCGCTAGGCGCCCACCGAGACAGCCCCAGCCACCCTCCGGTTCATCCCCCCTCGCCCTGTCTCACGCCCGTCACAAGGTGCTGTTCCTGCCCTTCCAACCCGATGCCGCGTATCGGGGAGTAAAAACCGCGCCGGGAACCTGGAGTGGCGGCCTCACCTGGAACAGCCAAAGCGCTTGCCCCGGATCGCCTCGATAGAAAAACCCTCGGGAACCCCTGGAGAGCGGATCCCTCGCGCTGTCGTCCACCCAGCTGCCCTTCCAGCTTGTCGGGACAGTCCACAATTCACTTCCAGGGGAGCACGGGTGAGGTCCCAGCGAGCCGGAGACAGGCAACCCGAGTCTGTGTCTTTGAAAAAGGTGGAACAAAGAGGCTGTAGGGAATTATACAGCAGTCAGCCTGACTTCGCCACCTGGGAAGAGACTGGAACAAATGATAAAACAGCCACTCTGCCAGTGTGGATTTTTTTTCCTCAAGAACAAATCACGCCAAACCGACCCAATGCCTTTCTTTGACAGCGTTCTCGACCGCGTGGGAAGGGGAGAAGCAGTGGACGTGATCTAGCTTGATTTGAAGCCAGCTTTTCACACGGTCTCTGTCCGTTCTCAAAAGCGAAGGGGGAAATACGGGCTGGTTGAAATCACTATGCGGTGGGCGCCCCACGGGTTGAAAGCCCGGACTCAAAGAGCAGTTACAATGGTTTGCTGTCCAACCGGGCGTATCCCACAAGGGGCACCCTTGGTTTGGCCTTCTGCAATATTTTCCTGAATGACTTGGGAGGGGATCACTTGATGATTATCTGCTTGGTTCACTCCCTCTGAAGCACCTGGAGTTGGCCCCTGTGTGAAAACAGGACGCTGGGCTAGATGGACCCTTGGTCTGACCGTTCTTACAACTTGGCATGATATAGCAGAATGATCATGAGGTCCCTTCCAACTCTAATATTCTATGATTCTATGATTCATGACACAGGGGCGTCTGCTTCTAAAATTTGCAGCGGATCCCCCAAGTCCGGGAAGGGTCGCCGGCGCTTTGGGAGGGCAGGATTCGAATTCAAAACGACCGTGGCAGATGGGAAAACTGGGATGCAGGACACGCTGAAATCCAATGAAGACAAGCGCAAAGAGCTACAGTCGGGAAGGGAAAATCCACACCATAGGGTCTAACTAGCTGGGGAAGGGGGCGGGTCGTCAGCTGAAAAGGATCCGGCAGCTCTAGTAGATCACAAATTGAATACGAGCCCACAGTGCGATGCAGCAGCAAAAAGGTGAATCTCTTTCTGCGGTGTCTAAACAGGAGTAAGAGACGGGGAGTTAATGGTCCTGCTCTACTCCGCCCTGGGGAGACCTCGGCTGGAGTACCACTTCGCACGTGAAGCAAGACATGGCCGGATTGGAGAGAGTCCATCAAGGAGTAACAAGCACGATAAAGCGTTTAGAAACCTTGACCTATGAGGCCAGGTTAAAAAAAAAAAAACGGGGCACGTTTACTCCTGAGAGGAGACAACTGAAGGGGGGCCTGAGAAAAGCCTTTCAGCTCGATCTAAAGAGGCTGGCGAGCAATCGTTCTTCACGGACAAGAAATAAGGGGCTCGATCTCCAGCAAGGGAGATTTAGGTTGGAAAAACGTTTTAACGCCAAGGAGAGAGAAGCTCTAGTGCAGATGGCCAAGAGAGACGGTGGAGTCTCCGTTGCTGGAGGGTTTCAGAACAGGTTGGACCAAACACCCGGTCATGGCTGGTCTAGGTTTACTCGGTCCTTCCTCAGCGCAGGGGGCTGGACTAGATGGCCTCCCCGCCTGAGGTTCCTACAAAACGATGGGTGAGCGGGCAGGCATTTACCTTGCACGGGGGGCGTTTGTAAGGTAGGACTGCCTTGCGTTGAACCAGATCACGGCCGTATTTCATTACAAGCCGGCCCGCTTGCTCAGCAGTTCAAGGCTTTGTCTGTGGTCTCTTCCCAGGGGGTGAGTCCAGGACTCGCTGGCACCAAAGTGCTGCTGGCCAAAGGCATGGCCGGCCTGACCTACGCCTCCCTCTGCCTCCCCGACGACATCCAGGAGCGCGGGGTTGACTCCATCCCCAATTACTACTACCGAGATGACGGGCTGAAGGTCTGGTCGGCCATTGAGAGGTGAGGGGCTGGGGGAGAGGTTGGTGAGGCAGAGGATGTGGGAAATTCCCCCGGGGCTCGGAGCTGGTTGGAAATGCAGCTTCCTTGGCACGTGAAGAATTCGCAGTTAAAAAAAAAAGAATTGGCCAAAAGAAATTTTTCAATCACACCAGCCACCCACCTAGGCTAGTGGTACCGGGCCTCACAAACGCCGACCACTGTCGGAAATCGAACCCCCGGGGCCTTGGGAGCCTCCCATATCAAGAATATGTGGGGAGGGTCAAAAGACCAATTGGACATCGGCTGCAACGTTGGAAGCCCTCCCCCGTAAGTTTCATTCTTGCCTTTATTCCTGGAGGCCACCTCACGACTCCCCCCACCAAATATCGATGCCCGGGTCGGTGGTCGGGCTGACCGTGCCGCGAACGAATGACGGGCATGCCACAGAAAGGAGCACCAGAAAAGTCTGAAGCACTTGGGGTTGACTTTTTAGGGGTCTCTGCTTAACGGAGACCTTTATCCCAACCTCCTTGATTTACTTTGTGTATTACGATATATCGGTGGGACGGGGAAGGCATGAAACATTTATACATGCACAAAAATAGGGAGGAAAAGCCAAAGGCTGGGAATTCTGCCCGAAACCAAATTGTGGGAAAAGGCCCTGGGGTGGGGGGACGGACACATGAGTCAAGTCAAGACGTTTTGTGTCGATGGGGACTCTTGGTTAACGTGTTAACTTCCAGAAGACCAAGTCCATTTGAAGAGATCCACTCGGTGGCAGAGGGTGGACTAGATCCCAGGTCACCTGGCAATCAGGAAGAGCCTAAGCCACCAGACCCTGAATCCACAGCTAGGAAAGAGACGTGGAGGGGATGCTGTGTGAGGTAGGGGGTGGGGTAGCCCGGGGCCGTTTGCAGACGCTGGCAGAGTGCATTATCAACCCACCCACGCTGACACGTCTCTCCTCTCCCCAGCTTCGTCTCTGGTATCGTCAAGCACTATTACCGTAGCGACGCCCACGTCCAGGCCGACAGCGAGCTGCAGGCCTGGGCAGACGAGATCTTCTATGGAGGCTTCCTGGGGAACCAGGAGTCCGGTATGGGCCATGGGAATGCAGAGTCACCGGGCTCTATGCAGGGGGTATCTCTGGACTGGGCGACACAGGCCAAATGACGGTGGCCCAGATCCCAGCCGGTGTCAATGGGCGTCTCTCCATTGGAGTCAATGGGGCCAGATCCCGGCTGGTGTCAACGGGCGTCTCTCCATTGGAGTCAATGGGGCCAGATCCCGGCTGGTGTCAATAGGCGTCTCCCCAATGGCATTGATGCTGATTTCCACCCGCTCAGAGTCTGTCCCAGCAGAAACCAGCAAGACCCAGCGTCCAGAAATGGCCTCAGGAGGCGACCGAGGAATTTACTCACTCAGTGACCCTGGCACACAGCTGCCTGGGGAGAGATGGAGGGACGGACCCAGGGCCACAGGGACAAGGACCCCGAGGGCAAGTGGCCCTGAAGTTTGGGGGTCATGACCCTGGGAGGGGAGAAGGTCCTGAACCCACAAGGACAGGGTGGCCTGTTGGGCTGCGGGTCACAGTGCTGGAGGGGGCTATGGAGTGACCGGGAACAGCCCCTCCACCCCCGTGGGAACGTGAGGAGTGGGCCAGGGCCAGGCCGGTGACGCCTTTTCTCCATCCTGCAGGCTTCCCCTCCTCTCTGCAGAGCATCCCCGAGCTGGTCAAGTACCTGACCATGTGGATCTGCTGCTGCTCGGCCCGGCACGCCGCCCTCAATAACGGGCAGGTAAGACGAGGCCAGCCGGGCCGCCTGGAGCCCCATTCCCTGCCCCACACCGGGGCCTGGGGTCCAGCCACCAACCCCGCAACCCTGCACCCCACAGAGGGCCCTGGGGTCTGGCCACCGACCCCCCAACCCTGCACCCCATCATGCTCTGGGGTCCAGCCACCGACCCCTCAAACTCCTAGCTGCCCTGGCTCCCAGCCCTCAGGGAGACCCCAGACACCTCAGGACCCAGCCCCCATAGCCATGCTCAGCCCCCCCAACTCCCCCACACCCCTTGACCCCCCCACCCAGTGCCCATGGGTGAGATGCTGGCAAAGCCCAGGTCCCTGGCTGAGCCAGGCCCTGCCCATGCTGGTGCCCCCGGGAGGGGTGGGGTAGGGGTCCCAGGCTAGGCTGGGTCTGGGGTCCCCGGCTGCACTGACCGTGGGGTCTCCTGGGCCGCAGTACGACCTGGGCGCCTGGATGCCCAACTACCCATCGTCCATGAGGAACCCCCCACCCACGGCCAAGGGTACCACCTCCCTGGAAAGCTACCTGGACACCATCCCGGAGGTCAACACCACCAGCCTCATCCTCTTCACGCTCTGGGTCCTCTGCTGCGAGCCGGGTGACTCGGTGAGGACAAGGGCGCAAGGGGCGCTGTGGGGTGGGGAGCAGGGCGGGGAGCAGCAGGGGGCGCTGTGGGGTGGGGAGCAGGGCGGGGGCGGGGAGCAGGGCGGGGTGCTGTGGGGTGGGGAGCAGGGTGGGGAGCAGCAGGGGGCGCTGTGGGGTGGGGAGCAGGGTGGGGCTCAGCAGGGGGTGCTGTGGGGTGGGGACCAGGGCAAGGAGGAACAGGGAGCAGCAGGGGGTGCTGTGGGGTGGGGAGCAGGGCGGGGAGCAGCAGGGGCGCTGTGGGGTGGGGACCAGGGCGGGGGGGGGGGAACGGGGAGCAGTAGGGGGTGCTATGGGGCACCATCCTTCTCTGGCCTAAACTCTTCAGTCTTGCTACACAGTTGTTAAACACCTGCCCCACGCTGCAGGGCAGATATGGGATCCCTGTATAGCCACCCGCCCTGCACCAGAGGTGGACGCATCTCAGCGCCAGGCGAGGGAGTCCTTCCGTGCTCTCCCTCACCACTCTCCCATTCCCTTGCAGAGACCCCTGGGCAAGTACCCTGACGAGCTCTTCACGGAGGAGGAGCCCAAGCAGCTGATCACAGCCTTCCAGGGGCGCCTGGCCCAGATCTCCCAGGAGGTCCAGGAGAGGAACAAATCCCTGCCCATCCCCTACCGCTACCTGGATCCCCAGCAAGTCGAGAACAGCACGTCCATCTGAGCCGGCGGTGAGCCCCTGGGACAAGCCCCGCGCGGCCGCTGGGAACACCGGCCCCATCGCGTCGGTCCTGTAATCCTGTCCCGGGAGCAATAAAACACAGACTGGTTCCACTCTGAATGGCTGATTATGTCGAGTGGGTTCTCTCCCAGCTCTGGCAGGGAGTGGGGGCTAGTGGTGAGAGCAGGGAGGGCTGGGAGCCAGGACTCCTGGGTTCCATTGTCCCTAGGCTAGTCTCCTAGTCTTGTCCATACCATGATCTAAAAAGCATTAGAATTCCATGTGCAAGTCTGAGCAAAATTATGAATTTATCTTAAAAACCGGTTTCTACAGGTGTGACCAGTCCTGTGCCCAGGGCAGCCTCCTGATAATGCCAAGGGCAGGGCAGGCTGTAAAAGGGAGCAGATTCTCCCAGCGCTGGTGGGTGGCACTAAAGCCAGACTTCCCAACCAGCCACAAACTGTGCTTCTGAATCCCCACAGAAGCCAGTCCACAAATACACACAGCCCCTTTACTGCATTTCAGCCTCTGGCTCCCAAATCAGCACTAGGTCCAGTAAAGAGACCAGTTGTTTAAACTCTATGCTCTTTACCAAAAAGGTTCTCTGACCCCAAGGGGTCAGCCACAGTTACCAGATCAATATAAGTTTGGATCTTACCTAAAATCCCACGCTGCCAGCCAATCCTTCAGTAACTAAACTAAAGGTTTGTTGTAAAAAGAAAGAAATAAACCATGAGAGAAATGTTAAAGGATTAAAGTAATCAGATACATACAGATGATTGAAAGTCCAGATACATCAGGTTTCTGGGAGAATTGTGGAGTTTGCAGGTGTGTACAGTTCCTCTGGTGTGCACCCAGTACCTGGATGGGTCTCAGTCCTTCGGTTCAGTTGCAAGTGAATTGATCCAGAGGTAGGTGTGTGTCTGTAGCTGAACAGGAACAAAGACCAAATGGTTTCTGTGGTTTGATCTTATAAACCTTCTGTCCCGGGCCATGCTGTCTTGGGGAATGTTACAATAACTAAAATGGAGTCCAGGGTCACATGGGCCAATCCTGGTAACGCCTCAGGTATGCCTTTAGTTTCTTCCTGGGCATCCGTGAGTGTTTTAATGGGCCATTAAGCAGGCTATCATCCTGCCGCCTCTGTGTCTGGGGTGTGTCCCAGCCAGCCCAAACTGACATACAGAAATATCAAATACTTCCATAACTTCCATTTCACATATCACACATGAACACAAGTATCATCACCTGACTCAGCACACTGCAGCCTTTCTAACAGCACCTGACCTGGCATAGCTCACATGAATTCTTATGATTTTGACACACTGATGTTAACCAAGATGACAAATGCCCCCCCGCCACCTACCCAGCATGACAACATGATGGATACAAAATAAGCTATTTGTTGTTTGCTGTGTTGGGGTAAGTCCTGACGGTCCCGGGATATGAGCAAGACAAGGTCTCCGACTTTGACTGGTGAAAGAGACCCGCTTGCGAGCGCCACGGAGCTTTGCCCGTCTCTTGCCTCGAAGTTGGGCTCCCCTCACCCATCTCGTCTCTCTCACAGAAGGCAATCCAAAGAATTGATTTTGAGTGTTTCCCGGCAAAAACGTCAGCCGACGCGACACAGTCGCACAGAACGGGATCGCAATTAAGCTGCATTTTCCGAGGGCAGCAGGGTCTACCAGCTATTTACCAACCAGCTCGTTAGCGTCTCCTCCGCAGCACCAAGCAGAGGGCGACAAAGGACAGACGTTCTGCTCCCGACCTGAAAAGACTCCAGAAAAACCTTCACAATTGTTGTAGGGCAGCAACAGGTGATAGATTAAGGCACGCCAGGGTAGAAACAGTAGGGTCTCCTCCAAAGGCCACTGGACTCCTGGGTTTTCGTCCCAGCTCTATCACTGCCCTCTTTGTTTCCCCGCTCAACCTCCGTTTGTTCAGACCGTGAGTTCTTCAAGCCATGGCCTGTCTCTCTCTGTGTGCAAGAGCAGGATTTTACCCCAACGGTGGAGTTGATTCCATGGATGCCAATGAGAGAGAGGAATAACTGGGAGGTTCACTGAAAACAATAGCTGACAGCGGGACCTTGTCCTCTGCTTTAACTGCACAAATATGCCAGGCTTAGACACAGGCATGCATTGCTGCTCTGACCAGTTTGTGGCAGCTTCTAAAACATGTTGAGTGCCACTAGAGGGCTATAGAGGGATTGAGTCCTACTCCTGCAAGACTATGATGAGGTACCTCAGGTTGTAGCCAAATCAGTAAACCTTGGCTTCTGCCTCCAGGCTAATACAAGAGAGGTGCCTATTAGAACCGTCGGTGCAACAGGGACCCAGCTGATCTGTGATGCCTTGGAGACTCCCAAGCAAGCGGGGGGGGCGCAGCAGGCCAACAAGTGTTCTAGTGTGTGGGGGGGGAGGGGAGGCAGAGGATGACTGGGAACCCCTTTTGGATGGATTAAATCCTGCGCCTCACGCTCCATTTTCTCCCCTCTCCCCCGGCTGCAGGTGGAGGAGTTCAAGCTGTCCTGCCGGCGCTGGCTGGGTGACATCATCCTGGTGCGGCTCCACAAGGAGCCCTACTCCTTCTACCCCAGCGACAACTGGTACTGCAGCTACGTGGAGGTCGTCTCCCCCCATGGGCAGCTGTACCGCTTCCCCTGCTACCAGTGGATCGAGGGCTACCGCACCCTGGAGCTGCGGGAGGGCAAAGGTAGGAGCCTGGGGCTGACGGAAGGTGCTTGGGGCCTTATCATCTATCTGTCTGTCTGTCTATCCATCCATCCATCCCCATACACACCATCTATCTATCTATCACATTCTCTCCTCTCCCCTCCAGCCCAGACGGTTAGCGATGACGCCGATTGCCCATTGCTGCAGCAGCAGCGGCTGGCTGAGCTGAAGCAGCGTCAGGAGAGCTATGGGTGAGTGAGCCCCCCGTGGCGGGAGGGGAGCTCCCCAGGGGTCAGGCCTGCGCGGGGTCCCGGGGATGGAGGGTGCGGTGGGAATTGCAGGCAAGGTGGGCCCGGGATGGCGGCGGAGGGCGGCTGCATTTGGAGGGCCAGTGGACGGCCAGGGCTAACGTCCCCCATGGTCTCTCCCCCGCCAGGTGGAAGGAGTACGCCCCCGGGCTGCCCCGGTGCCTGGACGTGGAGAACATCATCGAGCTGGACTGCAACACCATGTACTCCTTCTCCAAGAGCACCAACTTCCTGCTCCGCGGGGGCAACGCGTGAGTGCGGCTTCCCCGCGGCCCAGACCCTTCCCAGGGCCTAACCCCTAACCTACCCCTATAAACTATCCCTATCCCTATCCACTAACCCTATTCATTAACCTTCTACACAACCTTACCCCGTACACTGACCCTTCCCCTATAAACCAACCCTACCTCTAAACACAACCACATTCACTAACCCTAACCCTATAAACTAACCCTATAAACTAACCCCACCTCTATAAACAACCACATAAACTAACCCTAACCCTACCTCTATACACTAACCCTATAGAATTATTCTAACCCTCATCCTATACACTAACTCTAACACAATAGGTCTATAGACAACCCTGTACACTAACCCTAACCCCATACACTAACTCTAGACACTAACCCTAATCCTAGCCCTATAAAGGAACCTGACCCCCATAAACTAACCTTACCTCTATACACAGCCCTATTAACTAAGCACAACCCTAGCCCTAACCCTGTACACAGCGCTAGTCACTCACCCAATACACTAAACCGACCCTATTCACAAATCCCAGCCAGAACCATGTAACCTTCTGCCAGGTGGAGTGGGCAGCAACCAGACCAGGTTCAATATCTAGGACTTCCTTTTCAACACTACGACGCAAAACTGGCTTGTAACCCAGGGAAATCACACACCACCCCTCGGGTGCCTCTTCTCACGAGCACAGCGACAAAGCACAGAAAAGAAACTTTGGCTGACTGGCGGGAAGTCCCTCGGCCTCCATTTAACGGGAGAGCAAAAAAAACCACCTGCCCTGGAATACGCTGGGCCATGTCTTTCGCCTCCGCTTCTCGAGTCCAAGAAGGAAAAGTTCCTTTAACGTGCCCTCCACCCCGCCACCCCCTCCCAAGGGTTGTGCTTCGTCAGTGAAGATGCCTAGTCCCCATCTCCTTTCCCGGGGGCTGCATCCAAGCCCCCCTGCTTACCGCGTTCAGTTCAGTTCAGGGTGACCCCGCCGGTCAGGCCCTGCATTCACATTTAAAGCCTTCATTCAATCTCACGTTAAAATGATGGGAATGCCGGGCTTAAAGGAAGCGTCTCCAGGCCTCTGGGTACAAGGCCTGGATTATGCGAAAGTACAAACGTTTGATTGAAGTCATAGGATACAAAGCTCTGCAACGTCCCAGATTAAAGGGTCATCAATTTAGCAGCCCAGCGGCATACTAGCGTCCAACTATGCCGCCCTACACCTCTACAAAAATGATATTACGAGCAGTACGTGGAAAGCAAATGTAGCAACGCGGGGGTGGGGGGGGGAGTTGTTGTTGCTCGGTGAATGAGAATTTTAGGACAGCCGGGTCTGTCTGTAGATACAAACCATCAGCAAAAAACCTCTCCGTGCCTTTCACGGCATCGTGTCTCCATGGCCGCTCCAGCTCATGCCTCCTGGTACAGCCGGCGTCCGGTGACGCCCACCCGACCACCTGGGGGGTGTCCATCACCATCGTGACAAGCGATTTGTAACCCGGCACCTGCCAAAGTGGATTGCTGTGGCAACGCGGCGTCTCTCTGCCTGCTGGGGACCGGGGCCGAGGGTGGATGTGCTCACGTCGATACAGTCTGGGCCTGAAGCCTTTGCCCCGCCCCAGCCAGCTGTCACGCAGCCCCTGCCTACACCGATACAATAACCATAACCCTAATCCTAACCCTACACTCTAACAGTAACCATAACTCTATACAATAGCCATAACCCTAACCCTATACACTAACCATACCCAAACCATAACCCTATGCACTAACCATACCCCAATAAACTAACCATAACTCAATAAACTAACCATAACCCAAACCATAACCCTATACACTAATCTTAACTCCTAACCCACCCCCTATAGACTACAGCCTAACCCAGAACATTAAACTCTACCCCAGATCCTAACCTGGGACATGGAAGGAACAACCCCCCTGCCATGTGCGCCCCATCCCTACCCCAAGCCCCCCCTCAGGGCTCACACCCGCTCGCTCTCTCGTCCCCTCTCCCCAGGCAGGTGGAGCTGCGGCTGAAAGGTTTCCTGAGCTGCACCAACTCCTGGGCGAAGCTGGACGACATCAGCAAGGTTTTCTGCTTCAACAAGACCCCGATCACAGGTGGGTGACCCCCTCCCCGCTCCCCACTCACCCGGCCCCCGTGAGCCCCATGCACAGCGCAAGATGCTTGTGATGTGTGTGAGATGCAAGCGGTGGGAGATCCCCAGTCCCCCCATGTGCCAGATCCGGCCCAGACCCCCACCGAGAGGGGGTCCCCGTCGTGCCCAGACACACAGCGAGAGGCGGCCCCCGGCTGGCAGCGCTCGCCCGCTCTCTACCCATAGGTGGGACCGTGAGCCCCATTCCCCAGTGGGAGGAGGCCAAGCCCCCCCCCCCCCCCTGAGAGATGCAGAAAGTCCCCCGAGGAGCCCGGGGTGGGAATAGGACCCGACTCCCCTGAGCACCCCCGGCCCAGCGCTTTGACCCCACGGCCGCCCTGGTGCTGTGTCCCCCAGAGTACGTGCGGGCGCACTGGCGCGAGGATGCCTTCTTCGGGTACCAGTTCCTGAACGGGGTCCACCCGGTGCTGATCCGGCGATGCACACAGCTGCCCAGCAACTTCCCCGTCACGCCGGACATGGTGGCCGGCTGCCTGGGCGAGGGCACCACCCTGCCGGAGGAGCTGGAGGTGAGTGGGGCGCCGGGGTTCCCCCGTGGGACCCGGACACAGGCTGGAGCTCTCGCGCCGGCATCACTCCGCCGTCGCGCCAGGCGGAAGCAGCCACGGGCCAGGGGAGTCCGGTGGGTCCTGCGCCAGAGGCCCTAGCCACGCTAGCAGCGGGCATTTGGCTCCGGGGTTTAATCCCAGGGCACTGCTGCAGGAAGCACACAGCGCTGGGAGGGGGCACTGCCGCGGGAAGCGCACAGCGCCGGCATCTCAGTTCTGCGGCCCCAGATGCGCTGGCCTTTCCCAGCAGCCCCGCACTCTGCTCTGCTCTCCTTGTGCCCTGCAGAAGGGGAACATCTTCATCGCTGACTACAAAATCCTAGAGGACATCCCGGCCACCAAGATCAACGGCTACCGGCAGTGCATCGCCGCGCCCCTCTGCCTGCTGCACCTACAGCCCTCCGGGGAGATCGTCCCTGTGGCCATCCAGGTGAGCAGCCCCCGGCGCCCCCACATGCTGCCAGGGCTGGAGACTGTGGTCTAAAGGACTGGCTCAGAGAGAGAACCCAGGAGTCCTGGTTCCCAGCCCCCTGCTCTAACCATTCAACCCCACTCACCTCCCAGAGCTGGAACAGAACCCAGAAGTCCTGGCTCCCTAATCCCCCCTCACCACACCTCTGGGTCACACTGATCTTCGCTGGCAGTGCATGGCCTTTCTGCTGATTCCCCTGCACCTGTCTCTGAAGGCCCCTGCCTTTGCCTGTGGGTCTGAATGCCCGTGCAGGCACCAGACCTGTCTGTCCCTTCCACAGCGTCCGGGGGTTGGGTAAAGTGAGGGTACAGAATGGGATTAGGGATAAAGTGTAGTATTAGGGTATAGAGTACAGCTAATGTGGGGTATAAAGTAGGGTTAGGGTGTAGCGTGGGGCCAGGGATTAAGGGTAGCGTATAGAATAGGGTTAGGGTCAGGATTAGAGGTTAGGGTTAGGGTGTAGAGTAGGGATAAGAGCCAAATCCCGACGCAGGCTAGATGGGCCCAAGGGACAGGTCCAGGGCGGCAGAGAGCGGGCGGAAACCAGGCTAGATAGATGCACACCCTGGTTGTGTCCAACTGGCTGTAGGCATTGGCACCCCAGATGCCTTTGCGTGCCTCCAGATGTGCATATGCTCCCACCCAGAAGTGCCCAGCTGTGTGTGTGTGTGGGAGGGGGTGCCCATGCCCAACGTGTGTGTGTGCGTGTGAGAGCGGTGTGTCTGTGTGTGCCCAGTTGTGCGTGTGTGCCCATCCAAGCTCCGTTTGCACACCCCTGCTCTCTGCCTCTCCTCTTTGTAACGGCGGATTTGTTGCTCCGTTGTGTCCCCTCATCTCGGCAGTCGGGTCCCAGCCCCGGGGCTCCCCCGGGGGGTCAGCAGGATTCACCCGCCCGGCCTGTGCCCACCCGCCCCTAGCTCCCCCATGTCTCTCTCCCCCACAGCTCAGCCAGAGCCCAGGTCCCGACAGCCCCATCTTCCTGCCCAGCGACTCCGAGTGGGACTGGACCCTGGCCAAGACCTGGGTGCGCAACGCCGATTTCCTCGTGCACGAGCTGGTCAGCCACTTGCTTCTCACCCACCTGATCGACGAGGCCTTCGTCCTGGCCACCCTGCGCCAGCTGCCCCTGTGCCACCCGCTCTTCAAGGTGAGGGAGGGGCCGGGCCGCCAGAGGGCTCCCGGTGTGCCACCAGCTGTGCCCAGCTGTGCAGGAGAGAAGCGCCACACGTCCAACCGCCCCGGCGGAGGCCTGGCCTGGATGTGCCCGGCAAGAGCTGGGGGGAGATGGAGCCACCTCCGGCTTCTGGGAGGGGCCAGGTCCCTGCCCCTGGGGCTCCTGCAGGGTTGGGGGGAAGGGGGAGATGGCCCGCTTACCCTCACCCGCCCGCTGAGTCTCTACCCTTCCCCAGCTCCTGATGCCCCACACGCGCTACACGCTGCACGTCAACGTCCTGGGCAGGACCCTGCTGCTCCGACATGATGGGATTTTGGACAGGGTAAGAGAGTGCCACGGTCAGGGGCCTGAGACACCACTGCCCTCCCGGAGCCAGGAGAGAACCCAGGAGTCCTGGCTCCCAGCCCCCCCGCTCTAACCACTAGCCCCCACTGCCCTCCCGGAGCCAGGGAGAGAACCCAGGAGTCCTGGCTCCCAGCCTCCCTGCTCTAACCACATAAACCCCACTCCTCTCCCAGGCCCACATAGGCCCCTCTAGCATTCGGTCCAGAGAGAAATAACAGCTGCTTTGTTCGCTCACATGGCAGCACTCCAGGGCGGGTCACCCCCTGGCGAGGGCTCCCAGGCACTTGCATGCGAGGGGACGTCTGCCTCCCATTTGTCTGGGTTTTATTTCTCTTGCCCCATCTTCAACCTAGACCAGGTTTCAAAAGACCACAGCTCTGACCTGCCCAGCGACGCCCCGCTAGGCGCCCACCGAGACAGCCCCAGCCACCCTCCGGTTCATCCCCCCTCGCCCTGTCTCACGCCCGTCACAAGGTGCTGTTCCTGCCCTTCCAACCCGATGCCGCGTATCGGGGAGTAAAAACCGCGCCGGGAACCTGGAGTGGCGGCCTCACCTGGAACAGCCAAAGCGCTTGCCCCGGATCGCCTCGATAGAAAAACCCTCGGGAACCCCCTGGAGAGCGGATCCCTCGCGCTGTCGTCCACCCAGCTGCCCTTCCAGCTTGTCGGGACAGTCCACAATTCACTTCCAGGGGAGCACGGGTGAGGTCCCAGCGAGCCGGAGACAGGCAACCCGAGTCTGTGTCTTTGAAAAAGGTGGAACAAAGAGGCTGTAGGGAATTATACAGCAGTCAGCCTGACTTCGCCACCTGGGAAGAGACTGGAACAAATGATAAAACAGCCACTCTGCCAGTGTGGATTTTTTTTCCTCAAGAACAAATCACGCCAAACCGACCCAATGCCTTTCTTTGACAGCGTTCTCGACCGCGTGGGAAGGGGAGAAGCAGTGGACGTGATCTAGCTTGATTTGAAGCCAGCTTTTCACACGGTCTCTGTCCGTTCTCAAAAGCGAAGGGGGGAAATACGGGCTGGTTGAAATCACTATGCGGTGGGCGCCCCACGGGTTGAAAGCCCGGACTCAAAGAGCAGTTACAATGGTTTGCTGTCCAACCGGGCGTATCCCACAAGGGGCACCCTTGGTTTGGCCTTCTGCAATATTTTCCTGAATGACTTGGGAGGGGATCACTTGATGATTATCTGCTTGGTTCACTCCCTCTGAAGCACCTGGAGTTGGCCCCTGTGTGAAAACAGGACGCTGGGCTAGATGGACCCTTGGTCTGACCGTTCTTACAACTTGGCCAATGATCATTTTCATGATATAGCAGAGGTTAGTCCTGCTTTGAGCAGGGGGTTGGACTAGATGACCTCCTGAGGTCCCTTCCAACTCTAATATTCTATGATTCTATGATTCATGACACAGAACGGGGCGTCTGCTTCTAAAATTTGCAGCGGATCCCCCAAGTCCGGGAAGGGTCGCCGGCGCTTTGGGAGGGCAGGATTCGAATTCAAAACGACCGTGGCAGATGGGAAAACTGGGATGCAGGACACGCTGAAATCCAATGAAGACAAGCGCAAAGAGCTACAGTCGGGAAGGGAAAATCCACACCATAGGGTCTAACTAGCTGGGGAAGGGGGCGGGTCGTCAGCTGAAAAGGATCCGGCAGCTCTAGTAGATCACAAATTGAATACGAGCCCACAGTGCGATGCAGCAGCAAAAAGGTGAATCTCTTTCTGCGGTGTCTAAACAGGAGTAAGAGACGGGAGTTAATGGTCCTGCTCTACTCCGCCCTGGGGAGACCTCGGCTGGAGTACCACTTCGCACGTGAAGCAAGACATGGCCGGATTGGAGAGAGTCCATCAAGGAGTAACAAGCACGATAAAGCGTTTAGAAACCTTGACCTATGAGGCCAGGTTAAAAAAAAAAAAACGGGGCACGTTTACTCCTGAGAGGAGACAACTGAAGGGGGGGCCTGAGAAAAGCCTTTCAGCTCGATCTAAAGAGGCTGGCGAGCAATCGTTCTTCACGGACAAGAAATAAGGGGCTCGATCTCCAGCAAGGGAGATTTAGGTTGGAAAAACGTTTTAACGCCAAGGAGAGAGAAGCTCTAGTGCAGATGGCCAAGAGAGACGGTGGAGTCTCCGTTGCTGGGAGGGGTTTCAGAACAGGTTGGACCAAACACCCGGTCATGGCTGGTCTAGGTTTACTCGGTCCTTCCTCAGCGCAGGGGGCTGGACTAGATGGCCTCCCCGCCTGAGGTTCCTACAAAACGATGGGTGAGCGGGCAGGCATTTACCTTGCACGGGGGGCGTTTGTAAGGTAGGACTGCCTTGCGTTGAACCAGATCACGGCCGTATTTCATTACAAGCCGGCCCGCTTGCTCAGCAGTTCAAGGCTTTGTCTGTGGTCTCTTCCCAGGGGGTGAGTCCAGGACTCGCTGGCACCAAAGTGCTGCTGGCCAAAGGCATGGCCGGCCTGACCTACGCCTCCCTCTGCCTCCCCGACGACATCCAGGAGCGCGGGGTTGACTCCATCCCCAATTACTACTACCGAGATGACGGGCTGAAGGTCTGGTCGGCCATTGAGAGGTGAGGGGCTGGGGGAGAGGTTGGTGAGGCAGAGGATGTGGGAAATTCCCCCGGGGCTCGGAGCTGGTTGGAAATGCAGCTTCCTTGGCACGTGAAGAATTCGCAGTTAAAAAAAGAATTGGCCAAAAGAAATTTTTCAATCACACCAGCCACCCACCTAGGCTAGTGGTACCGGGCCTCACAAACGCCGACCACTGTCGGAAATCGAACCCCGGGGCCTTGGGAGCCTCCCATATCAAGAATATGTGGGGAGGGTCAAAAGACCAATTGGACATCGGCTGCAACGTTGGAAGCCCTCCCCCGTAAGTTTCATTCTTGCCTTTATTCCTGGAGGCCACCTCACGACTCCCCCCACCAAATATCGATGCCCGGGTCGGTGGTCGGGCTGACCGTGCCGCGAACGAATGACGGGCATGCCACAGAAAGGAGCACCAGAAAAGTCTGAAGCACTTGGGGTTGACTTTTTAGGGGTCTCTGCTTAACGGAGACCTTTATCCCAACCTCCTTGATTTACTTTGTGTATTACGATATATCGGTGGGACGGGGAAGGCATGAAACATTTATACATGCACAAAAATAGGGAGGAAAAGCCAAAGGCTGGGAATTCTGCCCGAAACCAAATTGTGGGAAAAGGCACTGGGGTGGGGGGACGGACACATGAGTCAAGTCAAGACTTGGGGATGGGGACTCTTGGTTAACGTGTTAACTTCCAGAAGACCAAGTCCATTTGAAGAGATCCACTTGGTGGCAGAGGGTGGACTAGATCCCAGGTCACCTGGCAATCAGGCAGAGCCTAAGCCACCAGACCTTGAATCCACAGCTAGGAAAGAGACGTGGAGGGGATGCTGTGTGAGTGTAGGGGTGGGTAGCTCGGGGCCGTTTTGCAGACGCTGGCAGAGGCATTATCAACCCACCCACGCTGACACACGTCTCTCCTCTCCCCAGCTTCGTCTCTGGTATCGTCAAGCACTATTACCGCAGCGACGCCACGTCCAGGCCGACAGCGAGCTGCAGGCCTGGGCAGACGAGATCTTCTATGGAGTGCTTCCTGGGGAACCAGAGTCCGGTATGGGCCATGTGGGAATGCAGAGTCACCGGGCTCTATGCAGGGGGCACCCTGACTGGGCGACACAGGCCAAAATGACGGTGGCCCAGATCCCAGCCGGTGTCAATGGGCGTCTCTCCATTGGAGTCAATGGGGCCAGATCCCGGCTGGTGTCAACGGGCGTCTCTCCATTGGAGTCAATGGGGCCAGATCCCGGCTGGTGTCAATAGGCGTCTCCCCAATGGCATTGATGCTGATTTCCACCCGCTCAGAGTCTGTCCCAGCAGAAACCAGCAAGACCCAGCGTCCAGAAATGGCCTCAGGAGGCGACCGAGGAATTTACTCACTCAGTGACCCTGGCACACAGCTGCCTGGGGAGAGATGGAGGGACGGACCCAGGGCCACAGGGACAAGGACCCCGAGGGCAAGTGGCCCTGAAGTTTGGGGGTCATGACCCTGGGAGGGGAGAAGGTCCTGAACCCACAAGGACAGGGTGGCCTGTTGGGCTGCGGGTCACAGTGCTGGAGGGGGCTATGGAGTGACCGGGAACAGCCCCTCCACCCCCGTGGGAACGTGAGGAGTGGGCCAGGGCCAGGCCGGTGACGCCTTTTCTCCATCCTGCAGGCTTCCCCTCCTCTCTGCAGAGCATCCCCGAGCTGGTCAAGTACCTGACCATGTGGATCTCACTGCTGCTCGGCCCGGCACGCCGCCCTCAATAACGGGCAGGTAAGATGAGGCCAGCCGGGCGCCTGGAGCCCCATTCCCTGCCCCACACCGGGGCCTGGGGTCCAGCCACCAACCCCACAACCCTGCACCCCACAGGGGACCCTGGGGTCTGGCCACCGACCCCCAACCCTGCACCGCATCATGCTCTGGGGTCCAGCCACCGACCCCTCAAACTCCTAGCTTCCCTGGCTCCCAGCCCTCAGGGAGACCCCAGACACCTCAAGGACCCAGCCCCCATAGCCATGCTCAGCCCCCAACCCACCCACACCCCTTGACCCCCCCACCCAGTGCCCATGGGTGAGATGCTGGCAAAGCCCAGGTCCCTGGCTGAGGCCGGGCCCTGTCCATGCTGGTGCCCCTCGGGAGGGTGGGGGTAGGAGTCCCAGGCTGGGCTGGGTGTGGGGTCCCCGGCTGCACTGACCGTGGGGTCTCCTGGGCCGCAGTACGACCAGGGCGCCTGGATGCCCAACTACCCATCATCCATGAGGAACCCCACCCACGGCCAAGGTACCACCTCCCTGGAGAGCTACCTGGACACCATCCCGGAAGGTCAACACCACCAGCCTCATCCTCTTCACGCTCTGGGTCCTCTGCTGCGGAGCCGGGTGACTCGGTGAGGACAGGGGCGCAAGGGGGCGCTGTGGGGTGGGAGCTGGGGGGCGGGGAGCAGCAGGGGGGCGGGGAGCAGCAGGGGGTGCTGTGGGGTGGGGAGCAGGGGAGGAACAGGGGCAGCAGGGGGTCTGGTGGGGTGGGGAGCAGGGCGGGGAGACACTATGGGGTGGGGACCAGGGGGGGGGGGAACGGGAGCAGTAGGGGGTGCTATGGGGCACCATCCTTCTCTGGCCTAAACTCTTCAGTCTTGCTACACAGTTGCTAAACACCTGCCCCATGCTGCAGGGCAGATATGGGATCCCTGTATAGCCACCCGCCCTGCACCAGAGGTGGACGCATCTCAGCGCCAGGCGAGGGAGTCCCTTCCGTGCTCTCCCTCACCACTCTCCCATTCCCTTGCAGAGACCCCTGGGCAAGTACCCCGATGAGCACTTCACGGAGGAGGAGCCCAAGCAGCTGATCACAGCCTTCCAGGGGCGCCTGGCCCAGATCTCCCAGGAGGTCCAGGAGAGGAACAAATCCCTGCCCATCCCCTACCGCTACCTGGATCCCCAGCAAGTCGAGAACAGCACGTCCATCTGAGCCCGGCGGGTGAGCCCTGGGACAAGCCCCGCGCGGCCGCTGGGAACACCGGCCCCATCGCGTCGGTCCTGTAATCCTGTCCCGGGAGCAATAAAACACAGACTGGTTCCACTCTGAATGGCTGATTATGTCGAGTGGGTTCTCTCCCAGCTCTGGCAGGGAGTGGGGGCTAGTGGTGAGAGCAGGGAGGGCTGGGAGCCAGGACTCCTGGGTTCCATTGTCCCTAGGCTAGTCTCCTAGGCTCA
>NW_027132270.1:0-37026 GCF_026122565.2 Emydura macquarii macquarii
GCACTTTACCAGAGGCCCTGGGGGGCCAGCCCCAGGTCATGAGCTGGTACGTATGGATGGTGGGAGGGGGCCCGTGTTACAAGTTCATACCGGGCCCGGAAACATGATGCTTGGGCCCTGCCGGTGCCAGGTCGAGGGGCTCTGCAGACCCAGCGCCTGTCGCTGCTGGCCTGGCCACGTGACGCCAGGCTTTGCATTTCACCGTCTTCAAACAAGCCTTGTTTGCTGGGGCCCGGCTGATCGAGCCATCCCCGAGCGCCCCATGGCCGTGACTTTCCTTAACCCGCACCCTGCTGCCCGGGTGGGGCGAATCTGCCAACCAGCCCAGAGAGAAATGAAAGATGAGCTGGGCCAGTTTGTTTTTTCCAGTTCACTTCGGAGCTGAGGGCATCTGGGTGCCACCCTTCTGCCAGGCAGAGCCGGCCACAGCACGGGCCGGGTTCTACGTCTAGGGGTCCCTACCAATGATCCCGCCCTGAACCGGTGCCAGCCCCTGGGAAATCACCCCTGCCCCAGTTCGTGCTTTCCCCTGTACTGACCCTCGCAGTTGCAATGTTCACCTCTCAGTTGGGCCACAGCCAGTCCCCCCCTTGCAGCCTCCTGCCGGACGCCGGCTTGACCAGGCTCCATCACTCCTGTCTCCTACCACCTACAGATTGTCCCATGCGTGGCCCCTGCCATCTGCAGGCACCGTCCGCTGCTGGCTCTTCTCTGCTGGTTGTCAGTCCAGGTTTCCCAAGTGATTCAGCTCTTAGTGACTCCCTCTGGCTCACATGAATTCCTCCCGCCCCCAGCCCCTGCTTGAATCAGAAACCAAAGGCATCTCAATAGGAAAAGGCAGTGGACACACCTAAAACCCTCCCGTCAAGGGTGATAGAACTGCTCATGCCTCATCCACATCGAAGATGTAAAAAGGAGCATCTCGCTCAGCACATCGCATGGAGAACAGAAGCCCCATCTACATGGAGGATGGAAGAAGAATTAGCTTAATGAATGGAGAAACATCCACCAAATGGGACCGCACTGGACTCTGGGACTGGCAAAGCGGGGACGCACAGCATGCTGGGAGATCTCTGCTCCTGATGTAAATGAACCCAGCCCTGCACACACCCAGCTCCGCAGTTATCAGACCAGTCTAGTTCTTGATCTGCAGAACACTGACTCTGCCGGGCTGCATTGTGAGCTCCCCGGGAACACGGCCCAGAGCCAGGGCTGAGCAGCTCCTATTGTCCAGCACACAGAAAACCCCTCTGGGATACGTCCTTGAGTCATGGCTTACCCATAAACAAACCTGGTGTCTACAAAAACCCACACCCAAGTTCAAACCCCTGGACTCATGCCTGGATCCAAAATTCTGTGGGGTTTGCTCATCAAGGGGTTACGGCTAGAACAATGGTAGAGTGACGGGGGGGGGGGCAGCTGAAAAGTGCTGTTCGGACCCAGCCTGCTCAGACATGCGCTCTATTCTGGTGTGGTGCAAAAGGGTAGATAAGGGTGGGCACTGAAAGTGCTATGTCACCAGCCTGCTGAGTGCAGGGACATGTAACGGGTCAGCTGGGAGCGCTGATAGCCCGGTCCGCTCAGACGCACTTGGTTAATCTGGAATGTGTGTGTGTATCTGTGGGGCTTTATTTGAATCTGGGGCTGGAGGAACCCAACCCTGGAAACCTTAGGTCCTGCAGGATAGCTCCATTGGGAGGGGACATGTAGCCATATGAACACACAAGTAACACAAGCAGCACATGAATAGAATCACACCCCTAGAATCACATCCCCCATTCCAGGAAGGTAACCCTAATAAATGAGCATACCCCGAGGTGACGGGCAAATCTGGTAACACACGACACCAACTATCTCACAGCTCTTCTCCCCCCTTCACTCCCTGCCACCCCAAAACCAACCTTTCCACGGCATGGCCAGCAGCCCTGCTCCTGGGCCCGGCTGCCTAATGCCTCCAGTTTCCCTCCCCGCCCCAAGAAGCCGACTCACCGGCACGTCTCTTCTCCCTTCCATTTACAGGCTGCGATTTTCAAAGGGCTTTGAACACTCACTTCCCTTGGGCCATTTCAACCCCTGCAGCAGCTGGGCAGTGGCAGGATTGACCATGGCAAGCGAGGAAGAAAGGCCCTTAGAAACCGAGGCAAGGAGAGGCAGAAACCGTAGCGGGGCTGGAAACGGTTTTCTTTTCATTCAGTTTCCTCCCGTTTCTCCGGCTCTTTTCACCCCAAAGCGCAACCCAGGCTCCGTGCGATGGCAGGCGACGGGGACGTGGAAAGGATTGCAGATGTCCCCCGTGAGAGCTCGAAAGATGTTCCTAGGACGCCCGGGCTGGAACTGCGTAAAGGGGATGCTCAGGGCAGGAGAATCAGCGGGGCGCTGACAAAGTGTGGGGCGTCCCTGTGTGCCCCCCTGCGGCCAGCTGTGCCGCGCCAGGTGTGAGCCATGTCAATATCCCCTCTGGGGCAGCGACAGGTCCATTTTCACTGCCGGGGGCAGGGAGAGACCAGCAGGTGCCAACAAACGAGCGTGTCCCCTTGTCACTCCGAGTCAGGAGTCATATGGGCCTGACCTCGGCCCCGGTCCGAAATGGGACAGCACCACAACAGAGATGCCAGCGCAGCTGGTCTCCTGGGGCCAGAGTCTCAAAGGGACGTACATCCATCAGTGGTAATTAGGGGGCCTAAATCCCAGAGTAGGGGTCGGGAAGACCCCGCACTGCTGCCGCCGAGACCTCTAGGCGCCTGCACTTGCTCTGTGCCCAAGTGTTTGCTGTAAAATTCACCAGGGGCCTGCACGCGGCTGCCCCATAGCGGGTGTCCAGACGCCCCACCCCAGAGCCAGGCGCTGACCGGGGGAGGCCGGTGTCGCTCCACCTAACTGACGGGCTGAGCTCCTGCAAAACGTCCAGAAGGAAAAAGGGGAGATGTTTTTCTCCAGCCTGTTTGTGCTGCTAACGAAGGAGATTCAGAGCGGCTCTGAACGGCTTTAACCTCAAAGCTTCCTGCGAAAGCCAAATGCCATCCGTGCCGCTGCTTGGAAACCAACCCGAAGGGAAAATTCGGGGTTCCCTGGTTTAAAGGGATTTCCCAAGTTTGTGCAGGTTGAAGTGCAGGTTCACACAAGGAGCAGGGAGCTGCCAGTGGGGCAGAACCTGGGCAGAGACGCCAATGCAGAGACTGTTGAAAGAAAGCAGGAAACCCCCTTTGCACAGTCAGGTGACCGTGCGGTTATCAATTGCGACACAGCTCCCCGACTGAGATTGTGTGTGTGTGCCCGGAGCCGGGGAGGGGAAGAGAGAACGTTGCACAGCAGAAAAGCAGAAGTCATCATAGTGCCTGAAGGTGAATTTAACGACCTGGGTTGGTGCCAGCTTAATTAAGGAGCTCAGCACGATCCAGTCCCAGGCGGCAGTGGTTTGAAAGACAGAGATCCCTCAGGCAGCCACGCCATGGGAAAAACCTGTAACAAGCTGGGGGGGAATCGGTGCAGGGCATATCCAGGGAGGCAATCGGCACGTGCTGAACACCACCACGGCCTCGCAGCTGTGGGGCCAGCCGGGCAGAGCAGACTTTCTCGTCTGCCTAGAGGCCCGGCACATTTAGTGCGTGGAAACTTGTGGGCAGGACAAGCGCAGATGAATCACAGAATCATAGAAGATGAGGGTTGGCAGGGACCTCAGGAGGTATCTAGTCCAACCCCCTGCTCAAAGCAGGACCAACCCCAACTAAATCATCCCAGCCAGGGCTTTGTCAAACCAGGCATTAAATACCTCTAACGATGGAGATTCCACCACCTCCCCAGGTAACCCATTCCAGTGCTTCACCACCCTCCTAGGGAAAAAGCTTTTCGTAATGTCCAGCCTTGGGAAATCCCTTTAAAGCAGGGAACCCCGAATTTTCCCATCGGGTTGGTTTCCAAGCAGCGGCATGGACGGCATTAGGCTTTCACAGGAAGCTTTGAGGTTAAAGCCGTTTAGAGCCGCTCTGAATCTCCTTCGTTAGCAGCACAAACAGGTTGGTGAAAAACATTTCCTCTTTTCTTTCACGGACACTGCAGAGTTGTGAGTGACTTCCTCTTCTTTTTCATGGCAGGGCTGCCTGGAGCCACCAGCTGGGAGAGAAAAGAAATTTCAGGCGTCCGGACCAATTTGCAATAAATGCTACTGGGGCTTTTGACACAGAAATGGGTCCCCTTCCAGAAAATCAAACCCGGCCTCCCGGGCGCCATTGCGGGAAAGAACTGGCTCTGAAATAAATGGCTCCGAAATCCTCAGTGTTACCGGGCCAGGTGCAAAGGTGAAAGGAAAACCAGCTCAGCGCGCTTTTTATGGGTGTTATCGCACATTAAGAAAGAAGCAAAGGTGGAAAAGCAATTAAGCGGCTCACTGATGCTCACTCCTTATCAGCTCCATTAAAGCAAGCAAACACCAGACAACCCACTGATCGAATCCAGATTGCAGCCGGAGCTGCGTCAGCGAAGGGCCAAAGCTGCTGACCCGGATCACCGATCCATCGAGCGGGTCATTGAGGGGCAGGTTTTTAAAGGTGTTTCAGACGCACTCGTGGAAATCAAGGGGGGTGAGGCAGCCAGAGGCTTTTGACAGTCCCGCTAGGCACCTAAATGCCTTGCAAAGCCTGGCCCTCCGTGGACGGAGGCGGGAGGGTGATGCAGGGCATGGTCGGTTCTTACAGTTACCAGCCCGGGACATTGAAGGAGGCCTGGTTAAGCGCCGAGTCTTTGGGGCAATCACTGGATACCCTGGCCGCTCACACGAGGTCTGTCTACACAGCCGCAGGGATGCACGACTCAGCAGGTGCTGACGTCCCGGGGCTGGCTGGGTCAGAGCGCGCTCGGGAAGGTCTACACCTGCTGCCCTGATTCTGCCTGGACGTTGGCTCCCTACCCGGACTAGTTGCCCTGCTGGGGATACAGCAGCAGCCAGCTCCTTTTACTCCCCTCGTTCCCAGGGGAGAGGGGTCCCCGCGCGTGAGCCGGCACCTGAGGGCACGCTGGTTCTCTGGCTGTGTGTGTAGAACAGGCGTGCCGGGAGCGGCACCGCGCACACGGGGCTGAGAGCAGGGTGAGGAGCTGAGAACAGGCACGGTCGGTGCATGCCACAGGCTCCCCATCAGCTCTGCCAGACCTTCTGCACACGGGTGTGCAGCCGTTGCCCCGCGACGCGGCAGGCAGGGAGCAGGAATCAGCAAAGAAAGAGGGCCAGGGAGGCGAGAGAAACACCGGCTCATCCTTCACTCCGACCAGGGCGTGGGCCGGGGAATGGTCCTTCAGATCCCGCCCAGGGGTTTCTCTGGGCTTAGCGCTTTTGCTCCGAACAGGCACACGTGTGACGCTGAGAGTCTCTCCTTTGTCCAGGGTGGGGCTGTCACGCGCCTGCGAAGATGCGATCAGCCAGGTGGATGCGGTCTGGGGCTCTCCCACACCCCGTCCAGTGCCCTGGCCACGGGGCTCAAAGTGCTGAGAAATTTTTCCTTCTCTTCCCTCCCCTGTTTTGCAGGAGCTCAGCCCGTCAGCAGCTGCCAGTTAGGTGGAGCGACGCCTGCCTGGCCCCGGGCAGCGCCTGGCTCTGGGGTGGGGCGTCTGGACACCCGCTGCGGGGCAGCCGTGGGCAGGCCCCTGGTGAATTTCACAGCAAACACTTAGGCGCGGAGCAAGTGCAGGCGCCCGGGGGCTCGGCGGCAGCTGTGCCGGGTCTTCCCGACCCCCATTCTGGGATTTAGGCCCCTAATTGCCACTGATGGACCTACGTCCCTTTGTGACTCTGGCCCCAGGAGACCAGCCGCACTGGCGGCTCTGTTGTGGTGCTGTCCCGTTTCGGACCGGGGCCAAGGTCAGGCCCGTGTGGCCCGTTTATCCCCATTCCACTCCTGACTCGGGGTCACAAGGGGACAAGGTCGTTTGTTAGCACCTGCTGGTCTCTCCCTGCTCCCGGCTGTGAAAATGAATCTGTCGCTGCCCCAGAGGGGAAACTGACGTGGTTCACACCTGGCGCGGCACAGCTGGCCGCAGGGGGGCACACAGGGACGCCCCACACTTTGTCAGCGCCCCGCTGATTCTCCTGCCCTGAGCACCCCCTTTATGCAGCTCCAGCCCGGGCGTCCTAGGAACATCTTTTGAGCTCTCACGGGGACATCTGCAATCCCTTTCCACCTTCCCGTCGCCTGCCATCGCACAGAGCCTGGGCTGCGTTTTGGGGAGAAATGAGCCAGAGAAACGGGAGGAAACTGAATGAAAAGAAAACCATTTCCAGCCCCGCTACGGTTTCTGCCTCTCCTTGCCTCGGTTTCTAAGTGTCTTTCTTCCTCGCTTGCCATGGTCAATCCTGCGACTGTCCATCTGCTGCAGGGGTTGAAATGACCCAGGGGAAGTGAGTGTTCAAAGGCCTTTGAAAATTGCAGCCTGTAAATGGAAGGGAGAAGAGACGTGCCGGTCAGTCGGCTTCTCGGGACCGGGGGGGAAGCTGGAGGCGTTAGGCAGCCGGGCCCAGGAGAGGGGCTGCTGGCCATGCCGTGAAAAAGTTGGTTTTGGGGAGGCGGGGAGTGAAGCGGGGAGAAGAGCTGTGAGATAGTTGGTGTCGTGTGTTACCAGATTTGCCCGTCACCTCGGGATATGTGCATTTATTAGGGTTACCTTCCTGGAATGGGGGATGTGATTCTAGGGGTGTGATTCTATTCATGTACTGCGTGTGTTACCTGTGTGTTCATATGGACACACGTCCCCTCCCAATGTTGCTATCCTGCAGGACCTAAGGTTTCCAGGGCTGGGTTCCTCCAGCCCCAGATTCAAATAAACCCCCCACAGATACACACACACATTCGCAATGAACCGAGTGCGTCTGAGCGGACCGGGCTATCAGCGCTGCCAGCTGACCCCTTATATGTCCCTGCACGCAGCAGGCTGGTGACACAGCACTTTCAGTGCCCACCCTTATCTGCCCCTTTGCACCGCACCAGAATAGAGCGCACTTCTGAGCAGGCCAGGTCCAAACAGCACTTTTCAGCTGCCCCCCTTATATGCCCCTGGACTCCGTAGGCTAGGCAGAGCAGCACTTCTCAGCTGCCCTCCCCCCGTCACTCTACCATTGTTATAGCCGTAACCCCCTTGATGAGCAAACCCCACAGAATTTTGGATCCAGGCATCAGACCAGGGGTTTGAACTTGGGTGGGGGTTTTTGTAGACCCCAGGTTTGTTTATGGGTAAACCATGACTCAAGGCAGTATCCCAGAGGGGTTTTCTGTGTGCTGGACAATAGGAGCTGCTCATTCCTGGCTCTGGACCGTGTTCCTTGGGGGAGCTCACAATGCAGCCCGGCAGAGCCAGTGTTCTGCAGATCAATAACTAGACTGGTCTGATGATAACTGCGGAGCTGGGTGTGTGCAGGGCTGGGTTCATTTACATCAGGAGCAGAGATCTCCCATCATGCCGTGCGTCCCTGCTTTGCCAGTCCTAGAGTTCAGTGCGGTCCCACTTTGGTGGAAGTTTCTCCATTCTCTAAGCTAATTCTTCTTCCATCCTCCATGGAGATGACCTTCTGTTCTCCAGTCGATGTGCTGAGTGAGATGCTCCTTTTTACATCTTCGATGTGGATGAGACATGGGCAGTTGTATCACCCTTGATGGGAGGGTTTTAGTTGTGTCCACTGCCTTTTGCTATTGAGATGCCTTTGGTTTCTGGTTCAGGCTGGGGGCAGGAGGAATTCATGTGAGCCAGAGGGAGTCACTAAGAGCTGAATCACTTGGGAAACCTGGACTGACAAGCAGCAGAGAAGAGCCAGCAGCGGACGGCGCCTGCAGATGGCAGGGGCCAGGCATGGGACGATCTGCAGGTGGTAGGAGACAGGAGTGATGGAGGCCTGGTCAAGCCAGCGTCCGGCAGGAGGCTGCAAGGTGGGCACTGGCTTTGGCCTGATGGAGAGGTGAACATTGCAACTGCGAGGGTCAGTACAGGGGAAAGCACGAACTGGGGGGTGCGATTTCCCAGGGGCTGGCACCGGTTCAGGGCGGGATCATTGGCAGGGACCCCTAGACGTAGAGCCCGGCTCGTGCTGTGGCCGGCTCTGCCTGGCAGAAGGGTTGCACCCAGATGCCCTCAGCTCCGAAGTGAACTGGAAAAAACAAACCGGCCCAGCTCGTCTTTCATTTCTCTCCGGGCTGGCTGGCAGATTTGCCCCACGCGGGCAGCAGGGTGCGGGTTAAGGAAAGTCACGGCCATGGGGCGCTCGGGGATGGCTCGATCAGCCAGGCTCCAGCAAACAAGGTGTGTTTGAAGACGGCGAAATGCAAAGCCTGGTGTCACGTGGCCAGGCCGGCAGCGACAGGCGCTGGGTCTGCAGAGCCCCTCGACCTGGCACTGGCAGGGCCCAAGCGTCATATTTCCGGGCCCGGTATGAACTTGTAACACGGGCCCCCTCCCACCATCCATACGTACCAGCTCATGACCTGGGGCTGGCCCCCCAGGGCCTCCGGTAAAGTGCACCCTTCCCCCACCCCCCGCCTGGGCGTCAGGCGGTCTGCTGTGTCTGTGAGCCTTATTTGCTGTGTGCGTGGTCGCGAGTTCAAATGCCGGCTGAGCTGGGTTTGGAAGAAGCTGGCAGATCTGATTCTTTCCCCCTAAGACCAGGATGTTGGGAGCTTGGCTCCGCGGAGGGAGGAAATAAACCCACCGCCTACAGAAGAAAAAGGGGCCTTCCCTGGGGCCGGCCGGGACCTCGAGATTTCTGGGTGCCAGGATGCATGCTCCCCTAGGCAAGGAGGACGAGACATGCCTCATTCAGCGGGGGGGCCTTGCTATCACCTTCCAGGGTCTGACAAGGCTACCGGAGACCTTCACCGTTGTTGGGTGTTCGAATCCTGGCAGGAGCCCCCCACTTTGGGGTCACAGGCCCTGAATTCCTCGGCTTCTCCTCCCCAAGCCCTTCTGTGAAGTGACACATATGGGGGGGCTGCAGGATGCTATTTTAGGGGACCTCCAGCTGGACACGTGCCCATGACCCCCATGGAATGAAAAGGGGGTTCAATGGGGGAAAGCAAGGCACTTGCCCAGCTGGCTCCGTAGCCCAGGGGTCTGTGCCCTGGGCTCGTGGGGGGGCGTTAGGCGGTCACAACATCTTTCTGGGCGTTGCCGTCCCTCGCCTCGGCTGAGGGCATCTGGGGCATCCCCCTGCACTGGGCGTATTTGGTATTAAACACCAAACGCAAGGGCGGTCGCATGGTGTCGGGGGGGGGGGGGGGCACCCCCAGCTTTTCCCCACTGCAGTCTGCCATCTGGTGTCGCAGGGCCTGGCGCCCCCCAGAGGGGAAACACCCCGTGCCCCATTCCCCACCCCCCTTGATGCCCCAGTCTCGAGCCCTGGAGGGGCGAGGTCCCATACGCCGTGTCCCAGCCCTTTGCAGCAGGGCAGGGGGGTTGGTGAGGACTCGCGAGCGTGTCTCTAGCAACACCCCCCCACACACACAAACGCCGCACAGTCGCTCTGCACGGGCAAGAGCTGTTTTATTGCAAGAAGAAGAAAGAGACAACAGGGTCCAGGGCTAAGCCTGGGGACATCCCCTGACCCAGCCCTCCATGGATACAGGATGGGAAAAGGGGCCCAGAGTGTATAATGGGCCCGGGGGGACAGGGAGGGGGCGGGCCGAGGGGAAGGCCATTCTATTTTGCAATCGTTGAGCAATGAGGCCGTTGATGGTTTCGGGGGGTGAGCCCCTCCTGGGGAGCTTCCCGGATTCTCTAGCAGGGCAGCGGGGTGGGGCCGGCGTCCAGGACCCTGGGGGCAGGGGAGCAGGCAGCATGGCCAGAGCAGGGGGCAGCGGCAGGGCTCAATCCCCCACCCAGACGGCTTTCTTGCCGCACTCCGCCGGCCTGCCATAGTGCACGGGCACCCCTTGTTGCAGGCCAGGCAGATCTGCTTCTTGTTCAGGACCCCCGGTAATTGCAGTTGGGCCAGGCCCCCATCGCCTGACAGTCTGTCACAGTGAAAGGCGACTTGCTGTAGTGGTAATTCCCAGGGCACGGGATCCCCCCAGCGCCGCAAACATTGGTGATCACTGCCAGCTCCCCGTGGACGAAGCTGTTCAGCTGTTTGCAGAAGCCCACCGTCATGTTCCTCTGCGGCATCATGCGTCTGCAGTAGCGGCTGGGGTCGGGCTCCCAGGTGGGTGCGGTGTCCACGTGCTGCCGCTGGAACTTCTTGTACGGCGTCTCTCCCTGGGCCGCGGCTGGCCAGAGGACGAGCAGCAGCAGGAGGGCTGGACCCACCATCATCTTCCTCGCGGGCTGGCGGGGGGAAAAGAGGGCGGTGGGCGTGAGGCGGGAACGCTGACACGGATGCGCCGGGTATTTCAAGCACCAGGAAGGCTTGCCTGCCCCAGGGCTTTCACAACCAAACAGCCCCCCTGTGCCCCACGGGTTCGTCTGCATGGCTGTGCACACCCGGGCGTCGTGGGGCTCCCGTCGGTGGAGCGTCTACGTTGCATTTTAACCTCAGCTTCGGGCTTTGCTTTCCTAACCCGGGCTTGGATCTGGGGATTTGGCGTCCACCTGGCAGCGTGAGGCCCCATGACAAAGTAACCCTACCCCAGAGCCCCATGCCTGCCCCCCCAATGCAGTCTCTCTAACCCTAGGACCATGGGAAACCTTCTTGGCCCGGTCCCGGGAAGCTGGCTGACCTGAGTTGAAAGGGGGGCCCCGTTTTCAATGGCGAGGGTTGCAGATGGTTGGGACACAGAGGACTAAGGAGAGATGCCCTGTGGAATTGTGGGATACTCCCGGCCGTGTCCCGGGACCGGAGTCACTACGGCTCGGACCCTGGAGCCCGGCTCCACTGGAACTCAGCCCCTCCGGGGTCCTGGCTCCGGGTTAGCCCAGCGGCAGTGTGGACGCAGTGTAGACACACCCTGAGACACTTCCCGAGGCGCACCCTGGTTCGAGCTGCTCGGAGGGCAGTCGTCAGAGAATCGTCACGCTCCTTTGGAGTCCCGAGACACAGCCCTGAACCCCCCAACTCCTGAGTTGATTTGGGGGCCCATCGTTCCTGGCTGAGTCCCTGGTCTGTGCGGCTAGTAGCCCCCTGGGTGGGCATCGTCTAAGACGAGCCGAGGAGCCTTTAACAAGGGATGGGGCTGACATCCTCGATCTACCACTGATATCTTGTAGGGGGGCTGCAGTTTTGTTTGCCTCAGTTTCCCCTTGTGCAAAGCGACACCCGCCTTCTTTGCGCAGTGTCTTGGCACGTAAGGGAGAGAAGCGCCTTGGCAGAACGTAGCCACATTTCCCACCCTTCCTCAATACCTGCTAAGCCGCTGAGCGATCCTGCCTGGGTTCTTCATGTCCCCTTCTGCCACGCGCCCCAACTCACCCTAGTCCTTGCACCTCTGTTTCCCCGCAGAATGGCTCCAGCTGTCGGCAGAACCGGCTCTCCTTCCCCGCTGGCTGTCCGTGAGTCGGTGGGACGGGGAGCCAGCGGCAGAGAAATACCCAACGAGAAGGATTTCGCAATCCAGGCCGGCCCATCAAAAGGGGAAGCTGCAGGACGGTCAGGACATGCTTTCCTCATACTTATCATGCCCCTCTGCCCCTCGCAGTGCGGCGGGGTCCCTTCCTGGATGGCCGGGGGGGGCCGGTGGCTAGCACTGGACGGAGCCGCACGGCACCGTGGTAGGCGGATTTCCCCGTGTGATTCCCCAAGAACTGGCCCCTCTAGTGTCATGGGGGCATTGGGGTCTGGACTCATTCCAAGGGGGGAACACCCCTATGCCAAACCGCACCCCGTGGGGTTACTGACCCAAACTTGGGGTCATTTGACCAGGGGACCCCTGGGAAACAAGGCCGGCTCTTCTCAGAGTTGACGTAGTTTTGCACCGTTTTCTTTTTTTGCCCGGCCCCGAGGCTGATCCGATCCTGGCACCCCCAGCGAGGGAACGGCCCCCCCCAGGGTCAGACGGGACCAGGGAGATCATCTAGTCCAGGGGCTCCCAACTGTTTTGGCTCAGGGCCACAAATGTCCTTTTTACAACCCTGAAGGACGCCCAGTCCATCAACTCATAGGCAACGTGCGGACGTGCACACCACCAAGGACTGCAAATCACCGCGTGTTGAACGGAAACACGTTGATGCCCCTGTGCTCGTTTTCACACTCACTGTTTTACACCCACGAATGACTCGCCGTGTGTCGCACGCTCACGGACAAAGCCCTGGTGTAGACGAGTGACTGTCGCTACGCCCTGAAACACGTGGCCTGGCAGCTATGTCACGGTGCGTGGCCTGCTGAGTGTTGGCCAAACCGGAAGGCCCTGCAGCTAGATGGACGGAGTTAAGGGAGGAGGCTGCCTCCTCGCTGATCTCCCGACCCCCTGGCTGCAGCAGGGACACTGCAGGTGTCTGTTAGCCCCGTGCGCTCCACCTGGGTCCCTAGGCAGTGGCACTTGTTACCTGGCAGCTCTGTGTTCTTGGGGAACCAGGGCGCAAAACCCCGACTCTCTCTGGCTCACCTGAATCCCCCTCCCAGCCCCTGCTTGAACCAGAAACCAAAGGCATCTCCATAGGAAAAGGCAGTGGACTCACCTAAAACCCTCCCGTCAAGGGTGATACAACTGCCCATGCCTCATCTGCATCAGAGATGTAAAAAGGAGCATCTCACTCAGCACATCGACTGGAGAACAGAACCTCATCTCCATGGAGGATGGAAGAAGAATTAGCCTAGAGAATGGAGAAACATCCACCAAAGCAGGGACCGCACTGGACTCTGGGACTGGCAAAGCGGGGCGCACGGCATGATGGGAGATCTCTGCTCCTGATGTAAATGAACCCAGCCCTGCACACACCCAGCTCTGCCGTTATCATCAGACCAGTCTAGTTCTTGATCTGCAGAACACTGACTCTGCCTGGCTGCATTGTGAGCTCCCCCAGGGAACACGGCCCAGAGCCAGGGCTGAGCAGCTCCTATTGTCCAGCACACAGAAAACCCCTCTGGGATACTGCCTTGAGTCATGGTGTACCCATAAACAAACCTGGGGTCTACAAAAACCCCCACCCAAGTTCAAACCCTGGTCTGATGCTTTGATCCAAAATGCTGCATCACCTCCACTGGAACCTCCCCCTTCCTGACTGGTCGTGTCGGGGGCTCTGCCTGTCCCAAGCGCTCCGGACCCTAAGCTGAGCAGCCTGAATGCTGAGAACCTCTGAGCCACACGGAGTGGTGAGACCCCCGCATCTTCCTCCAACACACTCCCTCTCTCACTCTGGTTAAACCTACTTCTTCCCCTTAGACCTAATTTAATCTCTCTCTCTTTTAGTCCAGGGATAATGCTCTACTTTTGTAATCAACCCTGGGCTCGCTTCTCCAATACCCCACCTGTAACTGTGTAGTGTTGTGTAGTATTGTGCAGTATTGTCAGCGTGTGATTCTTTCTCTCTCCTTGTATGGGATTACTATTAGTATCACAAGTTTTATATACCTGGCAATAAACGAACTGTTATAATCAAGCTGGTTGCCAGTCTCTCAATCTCTCTCTCTCTCTCTCTCTCTCTCTCTCTCTCTCTCTCTCTCTCAACTTCCTATCTTGCTCTGCAGGAACACTTCTTTTACCTGATCCAAGGATCCCTGGAGTGCCCAAAAACCCTGTGTGGTTTGCTCATCAAGGGGGTTACTGCTAGAGCAATTCCAGAGTGACGGGGGAGGCAGCTGAGAAGTGCTGCTCTGCCTAACCTACAGAGTCCAGGGGCAAATAAGGGGGCAGCTGAGAAGTGCTGTTCGGACCCGGCCTGCTCAGAAGTGCGCTCTGTTCTGGTGTGGTGCAAAGGGTAGATAAGGGTGGGCACTGAAAGTGCCGTGTGACCAGCCTGCTGAGTGCAGGGACATGTAAGGGGTCAGCTGGGAGCGCTGATAGCCCGGTCCACTCAGACGCACTCGGTTAACCTGGAATGTGTGTGTGTATCTGTGGGGGGTTTATTTCAATCTGGGCTGGAGGAGCCCAGCCCTGGAAACCTTAGGTCCTGCAGGACAGCTCCATTGGGAGGGGACGTGTAGCCATATGAACACACAAGTGACACAAGCAGTACATGAATAGAATCACACCTCTAGAATCACACCCCCTTCCAGGAAGGTAACCCTAATAAATGCGCATACCCCGAGGTGACGGGCAAATCTGGTAACATGCCCTTCTGCAACCAGGGGGACAGAAGATCAGTGCTCCACTCCCTCCGGCTCCAGCAGGGACCCCAGCTCCAGGTGTAGCGCTTTGCCGTGCTCCCTGCAACAGCCAGGGTGAAGAAAGCGCTGATCTCCCATCCCCTTGGCTGCAGCAAGGAACCTGCCCCACAGCAGCCCCACAGCAATGTGCTCCGCCTGGGTCCTTAGACAGTGGCTCCCTTCTGCAGCCACGGGAGGGGAGCCGCGGGCCACCTTGAAAGCCCCACGGGCCACTTTGGGCTCCCGGGCCATAGGTTGGGAACGACTGTCATAAGGTATTGTCAACTCCCACGGGACACATTTCTAACAGCAGCGCAACACCAACTATCTCACACCTCCCCTCCCCACTTCACTCCCCGCCGCCCCAAAACCAACCTTTCCACGGCATGGCCAGCGGCCCTGCTCCTGGGCCCGGCTGCCTAACGCCTCCAGCTTCCCACCCCGTCCCGACAACCCGGATCCCCGGCACGTCTCTTCTCCCTTCCATTTACAGGCTGCGATTTTCAAAGGGCTTTGAACACTCACTTCCCCTGGGTCATTTCAACCCCTGCAGCAGCTGGGCAGTGGCAGGATTGACCATGGCAAGCGAGGAAGAAAGACACTTAGAAACCGAGGCAAGGAGAGGCAGAAACCGTAGCGGGGCCGGAAATGTTTTTCTTTTCATTCAGTTTCCTCCCATTTCTCCAGCTCCTTTCACCCCAAAGCGCAGCCCAGGCTCCGTGCGATGGCAGGCGACGGGGACGTGGAAAGGGATTGCAGATGTCCCCCGTGAGAGCTCGAAAGATGTTCCTAGGACGCCCGGGCTGGAACTGCGTAAAGGGGATGCTCAGGGCAGGAGAATCAGCGGGGCGCTGACAAAGTGTGGGGCGTCCCTGTGTGCCCCCTTGCGGCCAGCTGTGCCGCGCCAGGTGTGAGCCACGTCAATTTCCCCTCTGGGGCAGCGACAGGTTCATTTTCACAGCCGGGGGCAGGGAGAGACCAGCAGGTGCTAACAAACGACCGTGTCCCCTTGTGACCCCGAGTCAGGAGCGGAATGGTGATAAACGGGCCACACGGGCCTGACCTCGGCCCGGGTCCGAAACGGGACAGCACCACAACAGAGCCGCCAGCGCGGCTGGTCTCCTGGGGCCAGAGTCACAAAGGGACGTAGGTCCATCAGTGGCAATTAGGGGCCTAAATCCCAGAGCGGGGCTCAGAAAGACCCCACACAGCTGCCACCGAGCCCCGGGCGCCTGCACTTGCTCCGTGCCCAAGTGTTTGCTGTGAAATTCGCCAGGGGCCTGCACGCGGCTGCCCTGTGGCAGCTTTCCGGATGCCCCACCCCAGAGCCAGGCGCTGACCGGGGGAGCCAGGCATTGCTCCACCTAATTGGATGTTCCTGACGGGCTGAGGTCCTGCAAAACGTCCAGAAGGAAAAGGGGAAATATTATTCTCCAGCCTGTTTGTGCTGCTAACGAAGGAGATTCAGAGCGGCTCTAAATGGCTTTAACCTCAAAGCTTCCTGCGAAAGCCTAATGCCGTCCGTGCCGCTGCTTGGAAACCAACCCGACGGGAAAATTCGGGGTTCCCTGCTTTAAAGGGATTTCCCAAGTTTGTGCAGGTTGAAGTGCAGGTTCACACAAGAAGCAGGGGAGCTGCTAGTGGGGCAGAACCTGGGCAGAGACGCCAGTGCGGAGCTGTTGAGAGAAAGCAGGAACTGCCATTGCACAGTCAGGCAAAGTGGCAGTTATCGATTGCGACGCAGCTCGCCCGCGGAGATAGTTGGTGTGTGCCCACAGCCCGGGGAGGGGAAGAGAGAACGTTGCGCAGCAGAAAAGCAGAAGTCATCATAGTGGCTGAAGGTGAATTTAACGACCTGGGTTGGAGCCAGTTTAATTAAGCTGCTCAGCACAAACCAGTCCCAGGCGGCAGTGGTTTGAAAGACAGAGATCCCTCAGGCAGCCGCGCCATGGGAAGAACCTGTAACAAGTCGGGGGGGAATCGGTGCAGGGCATATCCAGGGGGGCAGTCGGCACGTGCTGAACACCACCACGGCCTCGTAGCTGTGGGGCCAGCCGGGCGGAGCAGACTTTCTCATCCACCTAGGGGCCTGGCACATTTAGTGCGTGAAAACTTGAGGGCAGGACAAGTGCAGATGAATCACAGAATCATAGAAGATGAGGGTGGCAGGGACCTCAGGAGGTATCTAGGTAACAGTGGATAAGAAACTGGATAGGAGTCAGCAGTGTGCCCTGGTTGTCAAGAAGGCTAATGGCATATTGGGCTGCATTAGTAGGGGCATTGCCAGCAGGTCGCGGGAAGTGATTATTCCCCTCTATTCGGCATTGGTAAGGCTGCATTTAGAGTATTTTGACCAGTTTTGGGCCCCCCACTACAAAAAGGATGTGAACAAGTTGGAGAGAGTCCAGCGGAGGGCAACAAAAATGATGAGGGGGCTGGAGCACAAGACTTATGAGGGGAGGCTGAGGGAACTGGGCTTGTTTAGTCTGCAGAAGAGAAGAATGAGGGGGGATTTGATAGCGGCCTTAACTACCTGAAAGGGGGTTCCAGGGAGGATGGAGCTAGGTTGTTCTCAATGGTGACAGATGACAGAACAAGGAGCAATGGTCTCAAGTTGCAGGGGGGGAGGTCTAGGTTGGACATTAGGAAAAAGTTTTTCACTAGGAGGGTGGTGAAGCACTGGAATGGGTTACCTAGGGAGGTGGGGGAATCTCCATCCTTAGAGGTTTTTAAGCTGCGGCTTGACAAAGCCCTGGCTGGGATGATATAGCTGAGGTTGGTCCTGCTTTGAGCAGGGGGTTGGACTAGATACCTCCTGAGGTCCCTCCAACCCTCATCTTCTATTATTCTGTGATTCATCTGCGCTTGTCCTGCCCGCAAGTTTTCACCCACTAAATGTGTCCAGGCCCCTAGGCGGACGAGAAAGTCTGCTCCGCCCGGCTGGCCCCACAGCTACGAGGCCGTGGTGGTGTTCAGCACGTGCCGATTGCCCCCCGACTTGTTACAGGTTCTTCCCATGGCGCGGCTGCCTGAGGGATCTCTGTCTTTCAAACCACTGCCGCCTGGGACTGGTTTGTGCTGAGCAGCTTAATTAAACTGGCTCCAACCCAGGTCGTTAAATTCACCTTCAGCCACTATGATGACTTCTGCTTTTCTGCTGTGCAATGTTCTCTCTTCCCCTCCCCGGGCTGTGGGCACACACCAACTATCTCCGCGGACGAGCTGCGTCGCAATCGATAACCGCACGTTCACCTGACTGTGCAATGGCAGTTCCTGCTTTCTCTCAACAGCTCCGCACTGGCGTCTCTGCCCAGGTTCTGCCCCACTGGCAGCTCCCCTGCTTCTTGTGTGAACCTGCACTTCAACCTGCACAAACTTGGGAAATCCCTTTAAAGCAGGGAACCCTGAATTTTCCCCTTCGGGTTGGTTTCCAAGCAGCGGCACGGACGGCATTAGGCTTTCGCAGGAAGCTTTAAGGTTAAAGCCGTTTATAGCCGCTCTGAATCTCCTTCGTTAGCAGCACAAAGAGGCTGGAGAAAAACATTCCCCCTTTTCCTTCACTGACACTGCAGAGTTGTGAGTGACTTTCTCTTCATTTTCACGGCAGGGCTGCGTGGAGCCGTCGGCTGGGAGAGAAAAGAAATCTCAGGCGTCATGACCAATTTGCAATAAATGCTACTGGGGCTTTTGACACATAAACTGGGTCCCCCTCCAGAAAATCAAACCCGGCCTCCCGGGCGCCATTGCGGGAAAGAAATGGCTCTGAAATACTCAAATGGCTCCGAAATGCTCAGTGTTACTGGGCCAGGCGCAAAGATGAAAGAAAAACGAACTCCGCATGCTTTTAATGGGTGTTATCGCACATTAAGAAAGAAGCAAAGGTGGAAAAGCAATTAAGCGGCTCATTGAGGCTCACTCCTTATCAGCTCCATTAAAGCAAGCAAACACCAGACAACACACTGATCGAATCCAGATTGCAGCCGGAGCTGCGCCAGCGAAGGGCCAAAGCTGCTGACCCGGATCACCGATCCATCGAGCGGGTCATTGAGGGGCAGGTTTTTAAAGGTGTTTAGTTGCCTAGTGGGATTTTCAGACGCACTCGTGGAAATCAAGGGGGGTGAGGCAGCCAGAGGCTTTTGACAGTCCCGCTAGGCACCTAAATGCCTTGCAAAGCCTGGCCCTCCGTGGACGGAGGCGGGAGGGTGATGCAGGGCATGGTCGGTTCTTACAGTTACCAGCCCGGGACATTGAAGGAGGCCTGGTTAAGCGCCGAGTCTTTGGGGCAATCACTGGATACCCTGGCCGCTCACACGAGGTCTGTCTACACAGCCGCAGGGATGCACGACTCAGCAGGTGCTGACGTCCCGGGGCTGGCTGGGTCAGAGCGCGCTCGGGAAGGTCTACACCTGCTGCCCTGATTCTGCCTGGGCTCCCTACCCGGACTAGTTGCCCTGCTGGGGATACAGCAGCAGGTAGCTCCTTTTACTCCCCCCGTTCCCAGAGGAGAGGGGTCCCCCCGCGTGAGCCGGCACCCGAGGGCACGCTGGTTCTCTGGCTGTGCGTGTGGAACACACATGCCAGGAGAGGCACCACAAACACGGGGACGAGAGCAGAGTGAGGAGCTGAGAACAGGCACGGTCGGTGCATGGCATAGGCTCCCCATCAGCTCTGCCAGACGTTCTGCACGTGCATGTGCAGGAAGGCGAGACAAACACCGGCTCGTCCTTCACTCCGACAGGGCCTGGCCCAGGGAACAGTCGTTCAGATCCCCCCAGGGGTTTCTCCGGCCTGAGAGCATTTGCTCCGAACAGGGACACGTGTGACGCTGAGCATCTCTCCTTTCTCCAGGGCGGGGCTGTGACGCACCTGCAAAGACGCGATCGGCCAGACTGAGCTCCCCGCCTCTCCTGGCACAGCCAGAGCAGGGGGCGCTTGCATCCCCTCCTGTGAGAGATTTCCTCCACTCGCCCCAAGGTAGCTCCGTGTCGAAGAGCCCTTTGACACTCAGAACGCTTCCCAAAGCTTGCAGGAGCCTATAAAACTCGGACATCTGGTCACCCCCTGTGTCGCGGAGCCCCCGATGGATGTGGTCTGGGGCTCTCCCACACCCCGTCCAGTGCCCTGGCCACGGGGCTCAAAGTGCTGAGAAAGTTTCTCCTTCTCTTTCCCCACTCGTTCTGCAGGAGCTCAGCCCGTCAGCAGCCGCCAGTTAGGTGGAGCGACGCCTGCCTTCCCCCGGTCAGCGCCTGGCTCTGGGGTGGGGCGTCCGGACACCCGCCACAGGGCAGCCGTGGGCAGGCCCCTGGCGAATGTCACAGCAAACACTTAGGCACGGAGCAAGCGTAGGCGACTAGAGGGCTCGGCGGCAGATGAGGGTTACGGTTAGGGGTCACTGCTGCCCAGGTTGCCACCCACTTCTATTTCCCCTACCAAATCTTCCCTGTTTGTGAGCAGCACCTCAAGAGGAGCACGGCTCCTAGATGATCGCTCTAGCACTTGCACCAGGAAGTTGTCCCTACCACTGTGCAAAATCTTCCTGATTTGTCTGTGCTCGGCTGTGCTGCTCTCCCAGCTGATGTCAGGGTGACTGAAGTCCCCCATGAGAACCGCGTCCGTCGCATGATTTCTGAGGCAGACTGTCTGTACCCGCGGGCGTAGCGGTGACGGCTCCGTGCCTAGCAGGATGGACGTCCCTCGCTGCCTGGGATTTCCGTAAGGTCGCATGACAGCTGTGGTCCCTTTAGATCCCCATGGGTGATATGTTGGCGGTTTTGCCCCACTGCTGCTCACAAACAGGGAAGATTTGGTAGGGGAAGTAGAAGTGGGTGGCAGCCTAGGCAGCAGTGACCATGAGATGGTCGAGTTCAGGATCCTGACAAAAGGAAGAAAGGAGAACAGCAGGATACGGACCATGGACTTCAGAAAAGCAGACTCTGACTCCCTCAGGGAACTGATGGGCAGGATCCCCTGGGAGGCTAATGGGAGGGGAAAAGGAATTCAAGAGAGCTGGCTGCAGTTTAAAGAAATCTCATTGATGGCACAGGAACAAACCATCCCGATGTGCAGAAAGCATAGCAAATACGGTAGGCATCCAGCTTGGCTTAACAAAGAAGTCTTTGGGGAGCTTAAACACAAAAAAGAAGCTTACAAGAAGTGGAAGCTTGGTCAGATGACTAGGGAGGATTATAAAAACACTGCTCGAACATTCAGGAATGAAATCAGGACGGCCAAAGCACAATTGGAGTTACAGCTAGCAAGGGACGTGAAGGGGAACAAGAAGGGTTTCTACAGGCATGTTGCCAACAAGAGGAAGATTAGAGAAAGTGTGGGCCCCTTAGAGAATGGGGGAGGCGACCTAGTGACAGAGGATGTGGAGAAAGGTGAGGTACTCAATGCCTTTTGTGCCTCTGTCTTCACAGACAAGATCAGCTCCCAGACTGCTGCACTGGGCAGCACAGAATGGGGAGGAGGTGAACATCCCACAGCACTGAAAGAACAGTGGATAAGAAGCTGGATATGAGTCAGCAGTGTGCCCTGGTTGTCAAGAAGGCTAATAGCACATTGAGCTGCATTAGGAGAGGCATTGCCAGCAGATGGAGGGAAGTGATTATTCCCCTCTATTCGGCATTGGTGAGGCCGCATTTGGAGTATTGTGTCCAGTTTTGGGCCCCCCACTACAAAAAGGATGTGGAGAAGATGGAGGGAGTCCAGCGGAGGGCAACAAAAATGATGAGGGGGCTGGAGCACAAGACTTATGAGGAGAGGCTGAGGGAACTGGGCTTGTTTACTCTGCAGAAGAGAAGAGTGAGGGGGGATTTGATAGCAGCCTTCAATTACCTGAAAGGGGGTTGCAGTGAGGATGGAGCTAGGGTTACGGTTAGGGTTCAGATGCACTCGTTGAAATCAAGAGGGGTGAGGCAGCCAGAGGCTTTTGACAGTTCCGCTAGGCGCCTAAATGCCTTGCAAAGCCTGGCCCTCCATGGGAAGGTCTACCTCTGCTGCCCTGATTCTGCCTGGACGTTGGCTCCCTACCCGGACTACTTGCCCTGTTTGGGATACAGCAGCAGCCAGCTCCTTTTACTCCCCCCGTCTCCAGAGGAGAGGGGTCCCCCCGCGTGAGCCGGCACCCGAGGGCACGCTGGTTCTCTGGCTGTGCGTGTGGAACGCACGTGCCGGGAGCGGCACCACGCACACGGGGCTGAGAGCAGGGTGAGGAGCTGAGAACAGGCGTGGTCAGTGCACGGCACAGGCTCCCCATAAGCTCTGCCAGACGTTCTGCACACAAATGTGCAGGGAGGCAAGACAAATACCAGCTTCAGATCCCCCCCAAGGGGTTTCTCCGGCCTGAGAGCTTTTGCTCCGAACAAGCACACGTGTGACGCTGAGCGTCTCTCCTTTGTCCAGGGCTATTGGGGAAAGTGTTTCTGATTGTTTATGTGTTGTAAATGGTTTAAATTGTCCTTTGCTAATAAATAAGAGGGCGACCAGGCCAGACTCCATATTGGATCTCAAATCCAAAATGGACTCAGACAACAGAGATACCAAGACACAGATGCTTGGCAGGATGCCAGCAAGACAAATCTGCCTGGAGACAGGGTAAAAAGGCGGGAAGCCTATAATGTAGAGTGCCGTGTGCACAAGATTGGTGCCGTGTGCATCACATTGGTGCCGTGTGCACCACCCAAACAGCAGGAAAGATCCCGGCCCGTGATTGGCTGATGAAGACACAAACCAAGCTGATTTAAGGCAGTCAGTGCCACAATTCGGGGCTGTCCATCTGTGTGACAGTGTGGCGAGGGTACGTTTGGTCTGCACGGGCATCGTGATTCGAGGCCGAGAAGCAGACGGCTGCGGACCTGGAGCTGAAGCAGAGGATTAAGACCAGATCGTAAACAGCCGTCCTTGGGTGGAGTGAAGATCGATCCTAAATATCAGAGACTTTGGGGATCCAGGGTTTGTGTTACTGGTTGTGGGACCTGGGGTTTACCCCCATTGTTTGCATACCTAACTTCAGTGGCTTTCGTGTTATTATTTGTCACCACAATAAATTGCCCTTTGATTGAGCACCAGCGGTGTGATTTGCAGTCTGTCCCCGGCGATAGATCCGGAAGCCAGGGTAAACGAACTTCCCCCAAAACAGAATTTGGTGACCACGAAGGGACCCTGACGGGAGCGTGACTGACGCTGGTCAGGAGTTTGGGGATTTATTGTGTTCCACTGAAAAGGTAAGAGCAGCCAGTAGCTGCGCGGGAGGGCCCCTTGAAAAGGCAAGGCCACCGGCTCAGCAGCCGAGGAGAGGCAAGCCTTAGTGATCACCGAGCTGAGAAACCAACATCACTCCAGGAGGGGTACGGTATCGTGGGATTGCAGGACTCCTGGAGGGGTGCCGCGCCCTGGGACTGCAGCAGGCAGACCGCTCACAGACACCGACACCAGCCACTCTTGGGTCAGCCCGCTGCTGGGAGAGCTGCGCTAAGAGCAGCTGCAGCAGCGTACGGAGCGGGGAAGCTCCGGGAGCAGAGCGCTCCAGGCCTACACTAGCCGACCGCTAGGTAGTGCAGGGGAAGAAGCGGAGATCTTATCCCGCCGAAGATAATGACTACCGTCCGGAAATTCGGAGCCAGTGGCTGGACGCAGCCTATTAATAAAGATTGCCTTGAGTCCTGCCTCAATGCTTTTGGGAAGGGGAAAAATCCATGGGAGGCAGGTCTATTTAAGGGAGCAACGGCCTATGCCGATTTAGGACGGTTGTGGGAGGAGTTTGTGGCGGGAAGGCCAAAACCATCCAGGAAAGAAAAGAAACAAGCGCTATGGTATGGCTGGATATGGTCGCCCAAGAGCTGACCCCTGTAGCTGCAGAACTAAAGGGTCGCGTAGACCAGCTCTCAGGGGAGGTCAGTTTAAGGGACGCTCGCATCGATGAGCTGCTCAGAGAGCGGCAGCTGAGAGAGAGAAGCGGGAGGAGAGCTTCCGTGTAAAAGACCTAGCGCAGACTACCCAACTTAACAGGTCGGAAGCGCAGGTCGCGGGTCTAACGGAGTCTCTTAACACCAGAGAGAAAGAGGTGAGACGGCTCACTGTTAATCTGGAGGAGTCCGGAGCAGCAGTGAAGCGCTTGCTCCGAGAGATCAAGGAGGGGTGCAGGGCAGGGGCAGACCACTCTGCCTGCGAGAAAAGGATTGCAGCCCTGTCATTAGAGCTAAAGGAGGCTAAGGGGATCGCGAGAAGCAAATGGCATAGACCCAAGTCGCTTACCAGCTCGCAGTCGAGCACGGAGCTCAGCTCCAGCTCAGAGGAGGGAGTTCCTGCGGCAAGGGGCTGCAGCTGGGTGGAGCCCTCAGCTCCGAGGGAAAATCCCCGGGAAGAAGCTGATGGTGTGGGCGTAGTGCGATCTGGTAGCCCTAAGGCAGTAGTTCCCATGAACCCGGTAACCACCACCGTCATTCAACACGGGGGGATGGATAGGCCTGACGAAGTTAGACAGGAGTACCAGACCTACACGCCAGGCCAGGCTCAGGCTATGGGGAAGACAATGGCACACAGTTATAGACTGGATCGCCCAGGTGGGTGAGATGGTTGGCTTGAATGCGGACGACATGGTGGCTCTGGCCAGAGAGGGCATGAGCCCGGAGGATTTTGGGGCCCTGCCTAGGGAAGTGCAGTTGGCCACAATAAGGGATACTGTAGAAATCTTCAAGCGACTGTATAGTTTTTACTGGCCAAGCTGCAGCTTGGCTGGTAGGTACTATACAGAGAAGCAGGCACAGAGCGAGAGACCTGTGCGGTATAGATTGCGAAAAAAGGCTCTCTTTAGGCTGGCAGGCGCCAACCAAGTGGACACTCCTGAGTTTAGGGAGGAGCTGGTCAAGGGTCTGCTACCAACCCTGCGGGGTTACAATGCGTGCTGTGGACCACCAGCTTCACACGCTGGGAGAAATTGAAGATAGGGTCAGAGCTCCAGACGCGCTTCATCGAGAAGCGTTCCCGAACAGAGATCAAGATCCCAGAAGAGAGCAAGGCTCTAGAAGCGCAGGCTTCAAGGGAAAAGCAATCAGAGTGGCTGTGGAGAAGGAGCCGGAGAGGCAGAAGCGAGAAAAAGCGCCAGAGAAGTCGTCTTCCCCCAGGACCCAGAGACCGCAGCGCCGGTCCCGAGAGGAGCAGGACCGGTACGATGCCAAAAAGCTGCGAGGCATCGTGTGGAGGCGGCTCATCAAATATGAAGACCCGCAGAAGATCGATGGGCTGGAAACCGCCAAACTAATGAGCCGGCTGGCAGCGCATGAGGGAGGCAATCCACCCTTGGAAGGAGGTCGGCCAAACCTTCAGTGAGGAGGCTGAGCTTCCCAGGCGTCCCTGACGACAATCGCTCCAGTGATTCAAGACCCATGGGGGCGGCCGGTTACCCTGGCAACATTTTATGGGAAGTTTATGGGAAGTTAAAGCAATGGATGTTAATAGACACTGGAGCTGCAGCATCCATGATTAGCGCCCAGAAAGATCCAATGGGAAGACAATGGCCCATTCCAGAATGGAGGACGCTGGAGGGGTTCAACGGCAAGAGCAGCCTAGTACCGTTCACAACTCCAATGTCCTGCCAAATTGGAGAGATGACATGCCAAGCCCGCTTCGGGCTGCAGGAGTTGGATGGAAGTGGGATCCTTGGCATGGATGTGTTGAAGAAGACGGGAGCGGTGATAGACCCACCCAACCGAGTGATAGGAACACAGGGAGAAGAAAAGGAACCATATGAGGTAGCGGCCTCATTTAGAGTGGCAGCTATTGTCGTAACGGGTTAAGTACATCTTATTGTGTGTGTGCCCCGAGTCCATGTTGAGAAAGGAACAAGTAATTGATTTATATGTGATGAATGGGAAAGTTCACTGAAGATTGTTCATTATATAGCAAGGTTTTGTAACCATCTGTTCTTGTAATCGTTCCTAGTTATTTTTGTAGGAGATAAGGAGCAGTTGTTGGCCTCGAGAATGGACAAAGAGGTACAAGTTGTAAGCCCCATGGGGAGAGGAGCTCAGAGGCAGCAAAAACCCTGATCGAAAAGTAACCAGTTGAACTTGAAATTGGGGTAACTTGCGAGCACAGCAGTTCCTAGGCCCAAATTTGGAAGTTTGCAGTTGCTGCAACTTTTATTTGGAAGTTATACCTAGTCAAGGATAAACTTCTGGTCTGGGGACTTCCCAAGGAGGGACCGACAAAGTGACGTAGGAATACCCATAATTGGTCTGGCGGATGTATGGGTTGGAGTGGAGATAAAAGGGTTGTCAGACAAAGCAAAAATTAGAGAGCCTTGTCGTGAGGACCACCGAGCCTCCCCAAGGGGCACACCTGAATCGTGCCTGCAAGAGGGTCTGATCAGCCGGCTGGCCTCTCTCCAGCTCTCGTCGCCTCTACATTCCCTTAGAATAGTCAGGTAGGTAACTGAGCTGATAACCCATTGGGACTTGTCCTGCGGATGAAAATACCCTGGATGCGAATTCGATAGAGGTTCCACCCAGAGGAAAATACCCTAGGTGTGAATACGATAGAGGTCCCACATGGATGAAAATACCCTGGGTGGGGATACGATAGAGGTCCCACCTGGATGGAAAATTAGAATTCTAAATAGAAAGACCAGGTCATGAAACATCTGTTAATTTTGCTGCTACTGAGTTCATCGCTACATGTGGTGAGTAGTCAATGTCAATGTTTGTTTAGATATACCAATTCTACTTGTGTTCCAGGAACTATTGTAAGTGTAACAGTAATAGGAACTGTTGTTAGTGTTGCATGCATAAATCTTTTTTTGTTTTTTAGCTTTGTTTGTGTTCTAAGAATTTGTAATAGAATAAGGGAACAAGATTTGTGGTAAAACAAATTGCTTAAGTTACTAGTTGTTGTATTAGTAAGTTTTGTGTCTAACTTTTAATCATTGTAATCAGTTTTTGTTGTTTGTAATTGTATACAAAGTGAATCAGTAAGAGAAAGGTTTAATTCAAGTTGTTGTACTAGTAAGTTGTTAAATAAAGACTATTAAGTGGTTAAGAATTTGAGTAGTTTGCCAAGTTTTTCCAGGAAGTTTGCCAACTTTTTCTAAGTTAGCGTTTTCCAAGCCTCACACTCTGTCTTAAAAGGGGATATATACGAACCGCCTTCGTGTCTTAAAGATCAAAAGACGGCACTTAGACACCTCAGCTAAAAAAGCGCCTACGGAGCTTTCCCTCCCGGCATGGGAGCAGGAAGTGGCCAATACAGCCCACAAACATCTCCCTGCATTCACAACTAATAAGTTGCAGTGTGGCAAGACAGCCAGAGCGGCAAGGATCCTGGGACCAGATCCACGGCCACTCAAACAGCATAAGTACCCACAACAAGCTGAAGACAGCCTGCAAGAGAGCATAGACATGCTTTTGGAGCAAGGGGCACTTGCCGAGATCCAGAGCCCCTGTAATTCACCTATCTGGCCAGTGAAGAAGGCTGATGGAAAAACGTGGAGACTTACTGTTGACTACAGGGAGCTTAATCGTGTAACACCTAGATTAGCCCCTGTGGTAGCCAAGTTCCAGGAGGTGATGGCCACAACTGCGGCCGGCGCACAATGGTTCACGGTCCTGGACCTGAGTGATGCTTTCTTCTCGATCCCGATAGACAACAGGGACTGGCATAAGTTAGCATTTACGTTTGGTAATCGCCAGCTAACTTTTACAAGATTGCCCCAGGGGCTACACAATTCTCCATCCATATGCCACCAGGAAGTGACAAGGATGTGGAAAAATGTGGGCTGCAAGAAGGTGGTGCTATCATACGTGGACGACATCCTGATCGCCACTTGCACCAAAAAGGAGAACCTGGAAGCTCTAGACGAGGTTCTAGGGAAGATAAGAGAAACAGGGTTCATAGTCAACCCCGGGAAAGCGCAGATGGTGAGACAGCAGGTAACTTACCTGGGAGTGAGCCTAGGTGTTGACGGACGATGCCCATACCGACAGAGGGTCGAATTAATCTCAAAGTTGCCTGCACCGCAGGATGTCAGTGCCCTCAGATCCTTCCTGGGACTGATAGGTTTCCCAAGGGACTTCATTGAGAGAAATGCTATCATTGCAAAGCCCCTGTAACAGCTCTTGAGAAAAGACATTGAATGGACTTGGGGAGAGGAACAGAGAGGAGCCTTCCTAAAGCTGAAGGAAGCCTTGATGAAGGCACCCGCATTGGCCCATCCGAAAGAAGGAGTCCCCTTCTCATTGCAGATAGCCGCGACCCCCGAAGGCATCAGCGCTGTACTGGCACAAGACAATGGGACTGGAGAGAAACCCATAGCCTACGGGTCTAGAAACCTATCCGAGGTGGAGAAGAAATATTCTCCGTGTGAAAGAGAGGTGCTGGCCCTAACCCACTGGGAATACCTTATTGGTTTATCCCCCATAGTTTTGAGAACATCCCACACGCCCATAAAATATGTGTTATCGGGCAGGATCAATCAGGGGAGGGTATCCAACCCCAGAATTGATGGATGGACCCTTACACTAATAAACAGAGAGATTAGTGTAGATAAAGCAAAACGAACAACGATGGACCCATATGCTTTACTCTGTCAAGGGGGGGAGCATGACTGCCCTCTGCCCATAGAAAAGATCCCAGGGAAAGAATCTCCCTTTAGGATAAAGAAAGAATGTGAAATCGGGGAAGACGCTACGACAGAAGTATGGGCCACCGACGGAAGCTGCTACCATGTGCAGGGCAAACCGGTAGCGGGGTACGCAGCTCTCCGAAGATCAGATGACAAGACCCTACAAGGAACGGTGAGGCCACCCTCAGCACAAGCCGCAGAGGCGGTGGCGATAGCAGCTGTCCTGAAGGAAGCCGACAAGGACACGGATTTAGTGATTGGCACTGACTCAGACTGGACCATGCGGGCACTTGTAGATTGGATGCCCGTATGGATGGAAAGAGGGATGACGACAGGGGACGGCAAGCCAGTCGCCCATTCCCAGTATCTCTCACAAGCTTGGAAGACGGTGCAGATGCGCTCAGCTGCAACGTCTCTATGCAAAGCGAAGGCACATAGCAAAAAGGACACCCTCCCTTCAAAACTAAATCAGAGAGCAGACCAGTTAGTTAAAGAAGCAGCGTTGATGGGTCCAGAGACAGAATGGAAAAAGGTAGACGAGAGGCAGATACCCCTCTGTCCACAGAAGCCTAAAGTGGAAGAAACCGGCATTGATGTGATGGAGCTCCCAGAGAAGGACAGAGAGGTCCAGGAGCTACTTCAGAAGCCGGAACACCAAGGCTGGAGTGTGTTCCAGTCCAAAGAAGGCTTGGTTTTAGCAACCAAGCTGGGAGCCAATGATGAACTGCCACTTCTGGTTATGCCAAACTGTTTAAGAGACGAACTTATTGAGTTGGCACACCACCAGGGCCACTTTGGGCGAGACAAGACACTGCAACGATTACAAGCCGTGGCCTGGTGGCCCAGTATGTCAGAACAGGTTGTGAGCTTCATCAACCGGTGTCTCAACTGTGCGGCCAATAATGCAGATGGCAAGGTGATGAAGGGCTCTTTAAGGCACCACGCCCTGGTGGGACCATGGAGAAGAGTCCAAATTGATTTTTTCGGACCCTTGCCACAGACAGGAAGGGGCAAAAAGTATGTCTTAGTGGCCGTGGACTCATTCAGTAAGTGGATCGAGTACTACCCCACGACAAATACTACAGCAGTGACCACAGCTCGGACTCTACTAAACGAAGCATTCGCCCGGTGTGGCATACCCGACTGCTTAGACTCTGACCAGGGCCCCCATTTCGTCGGGGAAGTAACAAACCCGTTGTGTCAGGCTCTGGGCATAAAACAGAGGGCTACACATCACAGGCCATCCCCAGTCTTCAGGGTTAGTAGAAAGATCAACTTGAACCTTGAAAACAGCCCTGAGAAAGTTGGTCTGTATGTCCGGGAAGGATTGGGACTTGAAGTTACCCCTCGTGTTGATGGTGTAACGATCCACTGTGGGATCGCATGGGTTCACTCCACATGAGGTGTTTGTGGGCAGGAAAATGAGAACCCCGGAACTCTGGTGGGTGGCGGGAGGAGTCCCTCCCGACGAGTTCCAGCAGAAGATGAAGATGAATGAATTTGTATCTAAGACCCTAGAGAGGATCAGAGAGGTCCAGCTAAGAGTGGCCCAGCAGCTAAAGGCAAATAGCCAAACTATGGATAAGAGACTGGGAGAGCAGCTAAAGCCCCAAGAGTGGGAAGTAGGAGAGCGAATCCTGTATCGCTATTACTCAGAGACGGGACATGCTCCGAGTCCCTGCTGGGCAGGACCGGTAAGGATCGTAAATAAGGCTGGTCCCACTGTATATCAGGTGGAACTGGTAGACAAAAAGGGAAAAAGGTCTACCAAATGGTTTCACAGATCACAGCTTAAGAAATGGAAAGGAGATCAGATCGAGGGTGGAAACAATACCAAAGGGTAATGGTAATATGTTCCCCCCCACCACAGGTGGCGACATGAGCATCAGTCGCCTGATATTATGTACTTGTGTGACTTTGATTGTAAATAGTGTGAGATAGCGAGGGCAGAGGGCAGTAGGAGAGTGGTGGACGGAAGATATGTGAGCCCCAGAATGCTCAGGGCTCTGTTCACTGCTGACTAACTAAGAGCCATTAGGGGGCAATTAGGAGCAGCTGAGGCCAATTAAGGACCAGCCAGGTGCTTCTTAAAAGCCCTCTGCTCCAAACAGTCAGGGCGCGAGCTGGAGGAGTAGGAGGGCTGTGCTGCGGTGTGATAGGAGTGCTGAGCTGTGCAGAGGAGCGGACTGGAGAGCAGAGTTCTATGAAGGAGCAGCCAGGAGGAAGGTACCAGGCTCAAGAAGCCAGAAGGACTGAAGGAGGGGGAAAATTAGCCCAGTTTGAAAAACAGTGCCAGCAGCACATAGCTGCTTCTCCTAGGGCCGCTGGGCTGGGACCCAGAGGAGCGGGTGGGCCCGGGTCCCTACCCCCTCCTTGGGGAAGACGGGGAGACGAGAGACGCCCTGGCCCGCTATAAGCAGTACAAGCGCGAGACCCACTAGAGGGAAGCCGGCCATCGGCCACAATAGGGTATGGCTCGAAAGGAGCTGTGGGCTAGAGGTGGCTCAAGATAAATTGTATGTATGTACAGTTATCAATCCCTCTACGAGGGAGGAGTCCCTAGCAGTAGATGGACGGAAGGAAATGTCCAAGCGAGCCGTGGAGCTGTTTGTCCACTTGAAAGACCAGAGGTGCTACCTCTCTTGGAGCGGTAGACTAAGGAACACCACTGGAGAGACTAAGGGAGAGATTTGGCTCCACCAAAAAGGATTGGGAAAAGCCATAGTAATGGGCCAAAGATTCGAAGATAAATCAAAAGCCGACAACTCCAAGAATCGTACTTGGTATACACCTGATTGGAACACCTTCCATCAGGACGTGGTATGCCGGAGTACCTTGGGCGTAACAGGAGATAAGTGTGGGCATATGCAGGGTCAAGTACCGGAGTTAATACCAGAAGGGCACTATGTATTAGAGGTGATGGTGAGACTTATGACTTACCTAGACACCGTGTGGGTTACAGTATACACAGGGAATACAGAACACAAGAAGGAAATCAGGTGTTATAGGGACAAAACCGTGGGAAATTCCTCAAATGGGAGATTGAATGAGTTCTGTAAGTCCACAAGTGAGAGATATAATGTGCTGTGTGTGGGATCCATACCGATGTGGCTAACAGAACATGAGGGAGGAAGGTGGCTGGTGGTAGGACCCTACGGGCTAGGTTGGGAACAAGAAACAGTGGTGGTTGGTCCACCTAGAGTCAGCCAGATTGGCCCAGTAGTGGTAAGCCGCCAACTAAGACGAAAGTTAATGATAGAGCCCGAGTATTCTCCAAAGCATCTGAGAATAAAATTACAGACCGAAGTTCACAGGATAGAGCCACGAGGTGAACCGTATACTAGAACGCGCCGAAAAGGGTGGAAGAGCTGGATAGAATCGATTAGTAGCCACAAAAGAACAAAGAGAGACACCATGGGCTCAATCTTAGGAGGAGTAGGGTCGGGACTGGGAGTGCTCAATGCCATCGACCAGGAGGTACTGGCCTCCAAACTGGGGTCCTTGGGTAGAGAATTACAATCGATGTCCCAGCCTCTGACATCGTCATTAACTCAATTGGCTGATGTGCAGGTGAAAGTGGCCGGCATTCTACCCGACTGGTTACAGATACAGACAAAGGGATAACCTAGGTGTGGTGTCAGCACAAGGGGTCCTACAGGGAAACGTATCTAGGGCCTTAGCATGCATACAGGCCCAGGGATGGGTACAGTCAATTGGGCAATCCATGATCAGATCAGGACTAGAGGGGAGAATCCCCATAGAAATCAGGGAGATGATGAGAAACGTGACAATTGGCTTCGAAAGGGTCCACCAAGAGTGGTGGCAGATGATTAATTTTACCATCAACCCTGATACCATGATGGCTGAAGTCTTTGTGCTTACCATCATCAATGCAGTACAAGCATGGGTTTACCCATTAATCCCCTTGGGGTTGATAGGGAATGCATCTCTGTTATGGCCAGAAGACCTACCCAGATGGGTAAGGGAAAACGGAGATCAATGGAGATAGTAAACCTAAATAGTAAACCTAAATAGTAAACCTAAATGCTTGCACGGGTGAATCGCAGTTGGGATATACATGTGAGTCCGGTTTTACGGAAAATGCGCACGCATGCTTAAACCCGGAAGGGGGCAGATGTAATTATAGACTGATGAATGTAAATCTGTCGCGATCTGCCTTAGTGATTGTAAATGTATCATGCATCTGTATTCGAACTTCCTGTCAGACGTCAATGGTAAACGGTATGTACAGAGTGCATCCGATACACGGAAAGAACACATGTCTGTGCAGGGCATATATCACTGAAGGGTGCGATATTCAGTTTAGGTATCCAAGACTGAGAATAATAGAAATGACACGGCACTACAGCCTGTACGAACGAATTGAGCCAGTGCACCTGGGTGCCAATCTGCATGTTTTGCAGCAGATATTACACCGCCCTGATTTAGAGGCCCACTTGGCGGCGTTGGCCAATGAAAGTAAGCAAGTGGCTCTCACGAAACAGCCGGTCACAAGCGGAGTGCCCCAGAGATCGGTCCTCGGGCCGGTTTTGTTCAACATCTTCATTAATGATCTGGAGGATGGGGTAGATTGCACCCTCAGCAAGTTTGCAGATGACACGAAGATGTGGGGTATGGTAGATACCCTGGAAGGTAGGGATAGGACACAGAGTAACCTAGACCAATTGGAAGATTGGGCCAAAAGAAATCTGATGAGGTTCAACAAGGACAAGTGCAGAGTCCGGCACTTAGGACGGAAGAATCCCATGCACAGCTACAGACTGGGGACCGACGGGCTAGGCAGCAGCTCTGCAGAGAAGGACCTGGGGGTAACAGTGGATAAGAAGCTGGAGATGAGTCAGCAGTGTGCCCTGGTTGCCAAGAAGGCTAATGGCATATTGGGCTGCATTAGTGGGAGCATTGCCAGCAGATCACGGGAAGTGATTATTCCCCTCTATTCGGCATTGGTGAGGCCACGTTGGAGTATTTTGTCCAGTTTTGGGCCCCCCCACTACAAAAAGGATGTGGACAAGTTGGAGAGAGTCCAACGGAGGGCAACAAAAATGATTAGGGGGTGTCATGCGGGCTGGCTTGAGTGGGGCGGCATTTAGTATATTGTGTGACATCAGCATGGCAGAATCATAATAATCCATGTGGGATATGCCATGTCAGGTACTGTTCGGAAGGTTATAATGTGCTAAGTAAGATAATAGTGAGGATTGCCTCACTAACTATGTGAGGGCAGAGATGGGAAGGGGCAATGACTAATTCCTAAAGAGTGCCAGGGTCAATGGGATTGTGTGCACTGTGTGGAGGGATTCCGGCTCAGAAATTACCATGGTTAGAAAGGTTCCAGAGGGGAGCTACTGGAACTATTCTACATGGAAGGCACTGAATTTAGCCGTTTGAAATGGAAATCCACCAACTCCGTGAAAAAACTTGCACAGATACAGACAGACATCATCTTTCTATCCAAGTGCAAACAAATGGACATCATACCTAAAGGACTAAAAGTGAAAAATCCCTTACAATCGACATATTATACAGACTATAGTGACAAACTGTGTCACACACTCTCTAAGAAACTGAGGAACCACCTGACAAGCATCCTGTACAGCAAACAAGAAAAGATCAAGAAAGAATTCTCAATGCTGGCTACTCTCATGAAAAGTCAAACTTCTGTATTACTGCATCTGAAGAAGAGGGCTAAGTCTCTTGAAAGCTTATGTCTGCAAATATTAAATTTGTTAGTCTTTAAAGTGCCACAGAACTCTCGTTGTCCTTGGTTAGAAAGGAATTGATCCAGGAGGAGGATTATTTGCCGGATAGGAGTGTGAACTTGGTGGCTCTTTCTGAGTACAAAAAAGGTGCCCTTAGCAAAGGTCCACTTGGAGTGGGAAGATTTTAAGGGTGAAATGGTGGTGAGGGTTCGGGAGCTGCTCCCGGCGGACGTGTTAATAGAAAATGACGTTGTAGTTCTGAGGGGCAAGGTCAATGTTGTCGCTAGATCGCAAAGAGAATGTGGTTTTGATGTAGATGCCCTACCTGGTAATCAAGAGGGGGGGTCTTCTCCAGTGCTACCAGCGGGGAGAGAGAAAATCTCCAGGGGTCCGTCTGGGGAGGGGGCCTCACAGCTTATGCTGGTGGAGGATTTGTCAGTTGGACCAGAGGTGGTTCTGGATTCAACTAAGACCCAGGAAGGAAGTGTTCCTAAACCTGTGTCTGTTGGGGGTGATGTCTTGCCCATGGGGAAAGTTACCCCAGTCCCCAAAAGTTTGTCTGGGAACAGCCATGGGGGCTGGGACAAAGGGGAAGTAATCCCCAGAGTACTGTCTGTGGAGGAGGCAGAAAGTACTGTTCAGCTTATGCTGGTGCAGGATTTAGCAGTTGATATACCAGAGGTGGTTCTGGAATCAACTGAGACCCAGGGAGGGGTGTTCCTAAACCTGTGTCTGTTGGGGGCAGTAGCTTGTCCAGGGCGGAAGCTGCCCCAGTCCCCAAAAGTTTGTCTGAGAACAGCCATGTGGGCTGGGACGAAAGGGGGAAAATTCCAGGTTGTTTGGATGTACAGAAAGGCAGGTTACCTGCTGAGAAAGAGTTCATCTCCCAGCTTCTGTCTGAAGAGCAGTCAGGATGCGCCGCTCAGTTCATGCAAATGGAGGGAGTGCCAGTGGTATCAGATTTGGTCCGGGACTTACCTGAAACCCAGAAAGAGTCTGTTGAGGCTCAGGGAAATGTTTCTTTAGAGCAGCCTCTAGCTGAAGAGGGGAGGGACGTTTCTGTGGGAAATGGATTGGTGCCTAAAACTGCTCCTGAGGAAATGAAACCTCCTGATGGCTTTTGTGAGCAGTTTGCTGCAACCGAAAGGGTGTAAAAGTGAAGTGATTAAGTCAGCTCAGGATGAGTCAATGCCTCTAGCAAGCAACAGCTTAGATGTTGGGAAAAGTGGTTCAGTTTCTAACTGCCAAAGTTTTATGGATTCACTGACTCTGTTTTAGAAAGGTCCAGTTTGGATACCTTGGAAAAGGTTCCAGATGGAGTGAACATATTTAGAAAGCTTCAACAGCCTGTAACCAAAGGGCTGTGCTTGCTCATTATGGTGGGGAGACAAGGATATTGGAACCTGAATGTCTCCAGGCTGTTAGCTCTGTAAGTGAACAGAGAGTGCATCCGTTTCAGAGGAAAGACTGGGCACCTAAAGCTACCCAGCAGAACGGATGTGCTGGTAATCTCTGGGGAAAACAGGGGGTGGCAGACAAACTCTCACCTCTGAATGCTTTGGATGTATCTTGTAGTCTCTTAGTGGACTCAGGTACATCGGATGCTATCTGGGGTCAGAGATTGGCAATGGAAGGACATCAGAACCCTGTTTATGAGATGCTAGTGAAAATGGTGGATCTCTCTTTAGAACCTAGTCCAGACTGGAAAGGGATAGCAGTTAAGGATTTGGAAACTAGTAAACTAGCTAGTGTATGTGTTAATGCAGATGACATGCCGGACAGGGGGAAAAGATCCACCCATGGCTGTAAGCAAGGAGAATTCCTCTTGGGTGTGGCCAGCTGAGAGTGGGTCGGGCGTGCCTGGAACAGCTCTGACTTGGAGTCACATGCAGAATGAGTTTGTTAGGGCTCAACGAAGAAATGTTTCTTTAGAGGGGGCCAGAGTGGGGGCCCAAAGCCTAGCCCCAGCTGGAGGGTAATGTAGAGATAACAGAACAACCAGTGGTAAAGTAGGTGTCACCATTGAGCTAACTAAACCCTTACAACTGTTTGTAAAAAATTGCATAACCTTGTTAACTCCTTAGTGAACCTTGCAAGGAGAAAGCCTGTTTTAGCTAAACATGATTTTGCTAATGATCTGTGTGCCAGTGTTAAGTCTTGTCGTTAATTTGCTGTTCGTGCAAGAATTGTAAAAATGTACCATGTGCCTGATATTGTGTAAAAGCCTTGAAACATGTTAAAACCTGAAGAGGGAAAGTTCCTATGAGGCATTCAGTTGTGTCTAGGGACACCCCTTACTGCATCAGTTTTGCGTGGGGGGTGTCATGCTGTCTGGATGGGGGGGGGCCCCTGAAATGTATTCAGGAGCTCCGATTACTCCTTTCTACACCAATCTCGCGTTGGGGGTGTCATGTGGGCTGGCTTGAGTGGGGGGGCATTTAGTATATTGGGTGACATCAGCATGGCAGAATCATCATAATCCATGTGGGATAGGCCATGTCAGGTACTGTTCGGAAGGTTATAATGTGCTAAGTAAGATAATAATACTTATGTTCATGTGTGATATTTGAAATGGAAGTTGTAGATGTATTTGAGATATCTGTATTTCAAATTGTTCTGCCTGGGCAACACCCCAGATAGGAGGCTGCAGAACAATGGCCTGCATAATGGCCCATTAAGGCATTCCCAGGTGCAAGGGGCCCAGAGGGAGAAGCCAGCATCACCACCGAGTCACCAGAACCTGCTTAAGTGACTCTGGACTCCATTTAGCTCCTGTAAAGTTTCACAGGCCACATGGCCAAAAGACAGAGAGTTTATAAGATCAAACCACAGAATCCATTTTGTCTGATCTGTCCAGCTGCAGACACACACCTACCTCTGGATCTATTCATCTTGCAACTGAACCAAAGGACTTAGACCCATCCAGGTACTGGATGTGAACCAGAGGAAACTATACAAGCCTGCAACTCCACATTTCTTCCAGAAACCTGAAGTATATGGACTTTTAATCATTTGTATATCTGTGATTTACTTTAACCCTTTAGCATTTCTCTCATGGTTTATTTCTTTCATTTTACAATAAACCTTTAGTTTAGTTACTAAAGGATTGGCTGCCAGCGTGGGATTTTAGGTGAGATCTGAACTCATATTGATCTGATGCTGTAGCTGACCCCTTGGGGTCGAGGGAACCTTTTGGCAAAGAGCAGAGAGTTTAAAGAACTGGTCTCTTTACTGGACCTGGTGCTGATTTGGGAGCCTGGAGCTGGAATGCCGTAAAGGGGGCTGTGGGCATTTGTGGACTGGCTTCTGTGGGGATTCAGAAGTGCAGTTTGTGGCTGGTTAGGAAGTCTGGCCTCAGTGTCACCCACCAGTGTGGGGAGAATCTGCCTCTTGGTATACAGCCTGTCCTGACCTTGGCATTATCAGTTGGCTACACTGGAGGCACGTACAGGTCACAGGGGGCTGGAGCACAAGACTTATGAGGC
>NW_027132271.1:0-3672 GCF_026122565.2 Emydura macquarii macquarii
CCCTGCTCCTGGCCAGCCCCAGCTCCCAGCTGCAGCCTGTGTCCTGGCCCCAGACCCTGTGGCTGCAGCTCCAGCCCCTACCCCAGCCCCAGGTCAGGCCCCAGTTCTCAGCCCCCGACCATGGCTTTGACCCTGCTCCCAGCTTCTGTTTGCAGCTCCTGCAGGTGGGGGGGGAGGGGCAGAGCAGTAAGGGGGGACACAACCCCAAACATGTGTAACCCTTCTGCCAGACCGCGTCGGCAGCAGCAAGGGCCGGGTTCTATATCTAGGGGTCCCTCTCAATGATACAACACCAAACTGGCTCGTGCCCCCACCCAGTCACCTGGGAAATTACACACTGTTCCCTGGGTGCCCCCAAAGGGCAATACTTCCCCTCTCGCAAGCACAGAGTCTGAGTGTAGAAAGAAACCTTTTAATAACAGAAGAGAGGTAACACAGCACTGGTTTGGGGAACAGTGCAAACAGAGTTCATGAACTCAATGAACCAAACCCCTCCCAGAGTACGGGATGTGTCCTTCGCCTCTCCCTTCCTTCTTCCCCCTGTACTGACCGGCGTGGTTGCAATGTCCACCTCCACCCCCTATGCCGCTCCTGTCCGACACAGGCTTGACCAGGCCCCCTCTGCTGCTGTCTCCTACTGCCTTCGGGCCTTGCTGAGTCCCCAACCGCTGGCAGCGACCACACCTGTTTCCCACCGACCGCTGGCTCCGACCGCACCTGGCTCCCGCTGACTGGACTGGGCTGGCACCGACTGTGCTGGCCCCTCTGCCAACCGCTGACCAGGCTGGCACCAACTGTGCCGGCCTCTCTGCCGACGCTGGCCACACCAGGCTGGCACCCCCTGTGCCAGCCTCTCCGCTGACCACACTGACTGTGCCGGCCTCTCACCAGAGTTGCCTGGTGCTCACTCAGCTCTGTTAGTTGTCAGGCAAGGTTTCCCAGATCCTCTACTGGTTCAGCTCTTAGTGATTTCAGCTCATGGGTAAACCTTCTGCTGACAGACAGGCAATGTCCCTGCTTTCAAGAAACAAAAGACTCCAAGATGAGTCATTAATTCCATCTTTTAACAATGGGGAGAGAGAATCACTCCATGCCTGGGGGCAGCCCTTTACCAGGGCCAGTGCAATCCCAATAGGAGACTGCCCCCACCTCTGCACTTCCAGGCTGGAAACATCTGTCTGCCACCCTTGTGGAGCTCGGTTTAGTTTAGGGTGCAGATTCTATCATAACAAACTAAGCACAGTTTTGCTGACATCTGTTCATACAATTGAAGGACACATTTCATTACCCCAGCAGTTAACACAAAAGTGGTTTGTAGCCCAAAACCAGCCCTGCTAACCATTTCCCATTATGCTCAGCACCTAGGTAAGTTATGCTAAATACTTACTTGTACTCATGCAGATACAAAGCCCATGGAAATAAAGTGCCCCCCTTTCAGCTGCTGAGCAGGGAGGGTGCCACTCAGACCTGGCTTACACATGTGTGGCCCACTGCCTTAGAGAAAGGTTTGAAAATCTTTGGAACCTATCAGAGAGTCCCATGGGCCAGATGAGAATCCTTTGGTATAAATATAACATGCGTTCAGCCCTTTGATTGGTTTATGGTACGTCTCCTCTGCCAGGCTTTTGTCCTTAAAAGTTCTCTGCAGTGAAAGAGCCGTTTGGTTACTGGTAGCTGCTGACAGACACGGTTCATAGCCCTGGGAAAGAAAGCAAAGCGCAGGTGCTGGACTTTGGTCAGGCCTGCTGGGAAAACCACAGTGACTTGCAGGGGACTGCAATCCTAAATCCCCAGTGTGGAGGGAGAGGGACATAGATCCCTGCCCAGAGAGAGGTGATGGCTGGAGGGCTGAGGGGACAATCCTTGAGCAGACCACGGAGGGGGTCAGAGTTGCAGTTACCCCAAGCCTGTGACTCTCTGCACTCACAGACATGTCTGGGGCACTGCATGGGTACGTGGTGCTCACTTCTAACGCAGGGCGCTCTCTTACTGTGAGTCTTGCTGCTGAATTCATGCCACCCCCAGCCCCTCTCCCATTTAAATTCCATTTTTCATTGCACATTTCACAGCACAGTTCACAGTGACAGGACCTGACCATCCAATCACCGCCTCTGTAGGTGGGGAGGCCGTCCTGCCCTGCCACCTCTCCCCCAGGATGAGCGCTGAGAACATGGAGCTGAGATGGTTCCGATCCCAGTTTTTTCCAGTTGTGCACCTGTACCATGATGGGCAAAATCAGTATGGGGAACAGATGTCAGAATATCGAGGAAGAACTGAGCTTTTGAAAGATGACATCACCAATGGGAGAGTTTCCTTGAGAATACGCGATATCCGGCCCTCAGACGATGGGCAGTACAGGTGTTTATTTCAGTCCGGTGTCTCTTATGAAGAAGCTTTATTGGAACTGCAGGTGGCAGGTCAGTAACTTCTGCTGATGTTTTAATGTGTTAAAGAGGGTTATAAGTGGAGTCAGAGGGTTCATGGTGAGATGCACGATTTTTCTCATTATGTGGGTCAGTGGCTCTGCTCTGGGTAAGGTTGATTCTAGTTCACTGTTTAACAGCCAGTTTTCTGAGGTCTCTGAAATCCAGGCACATACTGAGATTGTCTTGAAAACTGCTGTGATTGGAGTCTGGGGTAGGGTTAGTGGTCCAAATTTGAGGTCATTAGAGCAATGGGCTAATGAGATACACAAACATCCCTAAACAGTCAGGTGACATTAACATGTGCTTATTACAACTGTTTCTGTGCACACCTGGGGGCAGAACAATGGCTGATCGATCCTCCCCTACTGATGTCACCAGCTAGAATCGCGTCTGGCACCCACAGGGCTACAGTGGCTGATACACAGAGCACAGAGCCTGGTGTAAAGCACGAAGGATGCTTTCTCCAAGAATCAGGCAGCACAGACAATACTGAAGGGGTTTATTCACGATACCGGGAAGTCTGATAAATCAGCTTCAAATTCATGTTGTTACAGGAGACGTTTATATACGGTTTTTATCACTTACACAATCTATTTACATTTCTTCTATCTATTCACTAGAGACACTCTAATTACATCAAAGGATCTCTGACTACACTTGAGGGGAGGGGGAAAAGGGTGAAGAGGGAGACTCCTTACAGATAGGAGGGTACATGACAGGGGGTGTAAGGAATGTGCTGTTCTCATTGTGAGGCTGAATCATTAAGTGGGCATCTGGCCTTCCGAGTTATCAAGTATTTACTCTAGCCATTGTCCTTGAAGATCAGGTACGCTTGTTAGCCATTTACATGAGTTCGACTTACAACTTGTTAGCTGAAAACAAGTTCAAGCCTTAAACTGGTCTAAGAGTGGGGAAACTGAGGAATTCCCCGCCCCCAGGACAGGAAGAGGCAGGAGGCCTGACCCCTGAAGGTGCTGCCAGAGAGAGCAGAAAGGGAACAGAGGTGCAGCTAGTTCTGTAACCAGCTGTGCCATGAGGTTCAGGTCAGGTGCAGCGAACACTTGCTCTACACTCAAACACTGAACCTGCTCCGCACAAACCATCCCCAGCTTGAAAAATGTTCCCACCCAATCACCCTGAGGATTCCTTCTGGGACGGTGCCTTCACTGGCCGCACACTAACCATATCTGACACCAGGCTGCTGACAATCCCCATGGCAAGAAGTCTGTGCTCTGCTACTGACACA
>NW_027132272.1:0-3680 GCF_026122565.2 Emydura macquarii macquarii
AAAAATTTGACATCCAAACAAGACAGCTGCTAATAATGCATATTGATGGTATTTAATAAAATAAAATAATAATGGTATTTAATATCAGTCAAGACATGGACAGGACGTCCAAGAGTGTGGTGGTGGAAAAGGTCTGCTATCTGTAGAGGAAGTAAATGACAATGAAGAATGCAACATCATAATATATGAAAAGTCAGACAGAGTATAAAAGCATCTGGTGATCATAACAAGCAACGATCGAGAGTGCATCCCACCCCAAAACAGCATGGAAGGAAGTAGAAAGGAGATCTCCACAGAAAGACACCAATGTTTTACACAGAAATAAATGCAGAGGCGGTAGTGGAGAGAGATCAAACCTATAAGTGATAGAAGATTAACAATCTCATGTCTTGTAGAAGGATATCTGAAAAGAGAGAGAGAATTTTATGAGATCTGGCAACAGTCAGCAGACCGAGCAGTGTAGAAAAGCAAGCCAAACGTTCATTGATTTCACTGTAACACCTGACAGCATCATTATTAGAAACAAGAAGAAAAAAGAGCAAAGGAAGAAGAAAACTTCCACAAAGTAGAAGGATTATGGTAAAATAGAACAAAGATGAGCCCCGTGATTATTGGAATATTTATAATTATCCCGGAGGGTCTGACTGAGCAGGTGAAGAACATATTAGGAGGGCAAGGCATCCTGGTCAGTGATTTCCAGCAAACAGAACTCTCTGGCACTGCGAGAATGTTAAGGAAAGTTAACGGAGACCGAGTGCATCTGAGCATCTAAACTGCAGGAATTCTGCAGAGGGCTTAGCAAAACTCCTGACTACCCAGACCTACAGAGTAGGCGGAGGGCAGGATTTACTGGTGACTCAGAGGGAATAATTTTAAACTGTAGCTTTGCCCTTTGTATCCTTAAAGATCCTTTACATTGTGAAAACTATTTATTTTTAAAAATCCCCTTCTGAGGAGCAACAACAGTGTTCATAATAAAAGAATGTGCCCAGCAAACACTCTCTAGGCATGCTGTTGTGATTTTAAATAAAGGGGTCTGACTGCAAGTTCATCCTAAATCACCTACGTGCCTTTGAAAATTCAACCCAATGGGACGTCTGACTGAGGGTCCTGCTCATCTGAATTTCAGGCTGCTCATGCATAAGAGAATCTATCCTGAGAAGTGAGCGGCTATTTTGACCTTGATTGTTAGTGGCAATGAGAATGTTCTGTCCAATGTTCTGTCCAATATCAAAGCTATGTTTAGGCCCCAGTGTCCACTAGAGAGAAAATAAAGCCTTTCCCTAGTATTACATAATGAGATAAATACTCGGGTGAAGTGATGGACCTTGGACTAGAATCTGAACATTAACAAAAGCAGAGTCTGTGCACAGTGAAACATGCCTTCTCCAGAGAATGCCCTGCCCCTAATTTACTCACAACCCCAACCCCTGCCTAGACCCTCTCAAAAATACAAACTACTGCTCACATGCACCAGTTTCTCTCCGTTTTCTCCGTGTTGCCTTGAAAAACAGAGCGAGATTACCGGGTTAAAAGCCATGGCCCTTGGCTGCACCTGACTCTGTGAGAGCAGTTTGCTGCATCTAGGCAGAAGTCAGTGGGACTCTGCAGACAGACCCACTCCTAGATACGGGGAACAGAATCTGGTCCTTTGAAATCTAAAGGAGAAGAAAAGACTAAAACGAATACAAATATGAATCAACTCACCTGACATTTAAAAGCTGATCAGAAATATGGTGAGATTGTTCTGATCTGTGATATTCTTTTTTTCTTTTCTTAGTCTGCCTACATACTTATTGACTGGTCTGTCTAATCCCTCTTTCTGCCTCTGGGATATAGAATCTAAGGACGTCAAATATTTGAAATATTATTCCAAGGTGTGTAGGGTTATCGGTGGGAATAGAGCAAAGAGCCTGTCCTTAGCAGACTCCAAGACTAACAGCTGATTTCTGAAATTCCATGTCTGTGCCAAGCCACCAATAAGGATGTGCTGGGTCAGCTCTTAAGCAATGTTGTATGGTTCAGAAGAGTGAGATCATTGAGGCTTAGATTATCAAAACAGCCCACATGATTTAGGTTTCCAATCTCAGGGACAGTCCATTAAAAAGGCCTGTATATAGGCTCAGACTTTCCAAAGTAGGCTAATGCATTAGACACCCAAATAGCCAATCATTTAATCTCCCTAGGCACTTTTGAAGGTGATAGCCATAATGTGTAATTACCACAAGAGGGCAGTTGAAATGAAAACATGGAAAATAGCTCTCCATCCTTGGACCTCACCAACAGATACAGTCAATGAATGAGAAAGGAGCAAATAGACTGTGTACGGTGGCGGTAAAAAATAGGAGATGAGACAAAGGAGGAGGTACACTGCGTAGAGTTGGAAACATTTTTTAAAACAAACACTGAAAAACGCAGTTTTGGTTGCCCCGCTACATTTGTGAATTTGAAACAAATCTGCCAAATAGTTCCATGCGTTGGAAGCTAAATTCACCAAACAGCACAGAGGACCTTTGTCCCTCCCAATTCCTTTAACACTGAGGTTCGGGAACCTACCCGGGATGTGGGAGACCCTCGTTCAGTGCCCACCTCCGTCCATCCTGGAGCACAGATTTGAAGTTTGGTTCTAAGCACTCATATTTAGCCTTAAGGTAAAAAAAAAAAATGCCAGAGAATATATGTTAAAAACCATTTTAAAGAAAACTTATGAAAGAAGTTTACCAAAGATTACCCCAGCTGCAATATGGGCTTTGGCAGGACATGGCCTTTAATCCCCACACAGGATTTTTCCTGTGGATTCAAGTTCTTCATATCCTCAGCTCAGAACAAGAAGAACTCCTGACACTGTGAGTGACTCAGTTTGTCAGTTTGAAGAACCTTGAACTGGAAATGAGCCAGACAATGGGTATCTGCCCAACAGGCAGTTATAAAAACGGGTCATTTGTATTCCCTTCCCCCTACTAATAACCTAGGACATTCACTTCACACGTATTGTCCCCCAAAGTCCTTTGACGTTCCCACTCTCTCTCAGAGATAGCCATCTTCATGACCTTCTCCAAGAGAAGTTCCTTACAATACTGCAGTAGTACATAAACATTTTAATACATTTGCATTTTAATAGAACAAACTACAAAAATGTTAACCTTAATTCTGTATGGTTTAATTTAATCCAGTAAGGTTTGTCCAGTATGATACAGTATATTGTCATATCTGTCACAACTTAGATCTTCCAGCCTTACTCCCGTCTGTATGGGGTTGGGTCTTCAAGTTCTTCTCATCCAGTCTAGTCTGTCTTGAATGTGTTTCCTCTGAAACATGTCAGCTAACCAAATCTGATGTGTCTTCCAATCCTTCTCCTACCCTACACTATATATTCTCCTGATTTTCTTTTTGCATAGTCAAATCATCCAGGCATGGATTCTCTCAGCTTCTTTATAATTGGTACAACCTTCTTGCTTCTCCTATATTGCTAGTTCTGAATATGATCCATTCTCATAAATCCCAACACACATCTTACATTTTTCATTTCCACTGTATTTAAATTTTTCCTTTCTCATCCTCGGTGCCCAAAATATGGAGTCCTGCACAAATGCAAATCTAAATATTATCTTGCAGATCTTACATTTCAATTTGATTGTTTTAGTGAAACTCGAATGCTCAAAAACTATTTGTATAGCAGC
>NW_027132273.1:0-37773 GCF_026122565.2 Emydura macquarii macquarii
ACTGCCTCCCTGCTATTCAGATCCTGTTCCCCCACATCCCCGCCCTCATACACACCATACATGCAAGGTCAGTGGAAGAAGCCCTGAAATTGAGCTTTGCAGGGAGTCCCAATGGGACAAACACTGCCACTGCTTGCAGCCCCCTACTATCCGAGCTCCGGACTTCCTTCTCCAGCCCCAGCTCTGTTGATATCTCTCAGTCCCCACCCGCAGTTTTCCTGCTATCCCAGCCCTCAGCTTCTCATTTCTGTCCTGTTTTCCTCCCTCCTAGTCTAGGCCTGGGCCTCAAAGGAACAGAGCCTCCAAACCCTACTATGATCTGTGAGGTGCACACTGCTAAGGGGCCCACAATTGTTCCACTAGGAGAGGGACCAGGACCTGACCCCATGGCTTTAGGGTGGACAGTAAATCCAGTACCACACAGCCCCACGGAGCCCTTCCCCAGTTAATCTCCTGCCAGCCACTAACCCTAGAGTTACACACTTTTGCAAATCAGCACCACAAAGGCCCAGAATTAGGAGGTCTGAGCCCGGGTGACAGGCTGCAGCAGTGCAGGCCTCTCTCTATTTGATATACATGATCTGGTGTGATGCTCTCTTTCCTCATTCCTAGCAGTGCCATCAGCTGAGGGTGCTGCCCCAGGGCAATTTATGGGCTCTGTTTAGGAGACGATCCGGGACCTTGTCTTTGTTCATTAAGAATAGTTTTGTCTGACGTACCCTGTCAGTTCTGAGACTCTTGGTTCATTGGTACGTCTACACTGCAGCTGGGAACGGACTTTCCCACTTGGGTAGCCAGACAGACGCTGGCTCTGCTTGAGTTAGTGCACTAACAATAGCAGTGTGACTGTGAGTACCAGGGCAGCAGCTCAGCGTAGCTGCCTGACTACATACCCAGGGTGTCTGAGTGGGTTTGTACATGGGGGTTTATACATGGGAAGATAGACCAAGCCGCTGCACCTGCTACCCCTGGCTACTCTGTTTCTTTTAGCCACTAACTCCAGCCGAGCTAGCACATGTCTGCCCACCCAGACTGGGAAACTCACTCCAAGCTATAGTGTAGATGTACCCAGAGTTGGAACAGCCCCACATCACTGTGTTTGGAACAACCCACATGGAACCCACAATGGTCTCCTTTTCTCCTTTCCCCAGACTACCAGCAGCTGCAGGACAAGCTCGGTAAGTTCATGCACTTTCCCTGAGAGTCTCCTTGGGCAGAAGCTTCCAGCCACACACGGTGCTGAGCAGATCCAGAAGCACCGACATCATAGGGCAGGACTGAGTGAACGGTTTGAGCCAAAATCTGAGTCACAGGGTTACCTGCTCTTGTGCCTAGTTAGGCAGACGGGTGTCACCTTGTCTTTGACAATCCAATGCTAGTCTCGTTGTTCTGATGCAGGGGAAGTGGGCCAGCTGATTTCTAAGGATGACAACTGGAGTGTTCTGGGCCTCTTCCCAGAATGTGGCTCATGCTTCCATGTTTCGTTGCCAAGGCCAGATCCCAGATCTGAGCTCCAATCATCAGCATGTCCAGCCTCTATTTATACCTACAGTGTGGAGCTTTGATGCTCCAAAGGGCTGTTAGTAACACAGAAAAGTAATTCTCCTTAGACAGAAGGGTTGAGAATGGCAGAGCTGTATCTGGATCTAGACCCTGGATCTAGTCTGCCATCAAGGTTAGATGCTTTGTAAATCCCAGGTCTCCTGCATGTTGGTCTGTTTTACTAAACGACAATCGCACTCCTATCAAAGCTGCTGGCTCCTGCCCTGCTGCTGGGAGTGTGAGTGTAACTAACCTCGATTGTTATGGGACACACAGCATCACACAGCGTGTCTCTGTGTCTAACTCTTTTTTTCTTCCTATTTCAGATGCTGTGGAGAGTGATTTAGAATCAGGTACTTGACTAACCTCCTAGTAAACGTGTGTCTGTGCTTTCCCACTGTAACGAGTTAGAAAATTCATCACATACAATGTATGGGCTTGAGTCACTTTCATGATTATCTCCCCCTGCCCTGGAAGAACCAAACACTGCAGAGTTTGCAGCTAACATTTCAGTATCATCCTTAGCTGAGAGTGAATTTGATGCATCTGGCATGGCAGGACTGAGGCCCAACTGTTCAGATTATGCTGCGTGAATAGCAAAGCACACCAAAGTGCTGCACTGTAACAACCCCGTGTAGGTGCTGTGGGTGTGAACCACACGGTTCTTAGTTTACATTTACATAGTCATATTTGAAGAGGATTAGGTTAGTATCAACCAGGCACCGTTTAGTGGACAGTTACAGCACAGCACTTTGGTGGGTGCTGCAAATCACACCCCCGTAGCCCGAACTATGGGGCTGTGTAGACAAGCCCTGAGTCAGGCTGGGCAAACTTCCTCCACGCAGTTCTGTGGCTACATCTCAGTTCTAACCTGAAAAATGGCTGCTATCCCAATGCTCAGCTCCCCACTTGCACACAGCTCTGCCAGTGCCCTTCAATCCCCACCTACTGCCTCCCTGCTATTCAGATCCTGTTCCCCCACATCCCCGCCCTCATACACACCATACATGCATGGTCAGTGGAAGAAGCCCTGAAATTGAGCTTTGCAGGGAGTCCCAATGGGACAAACACTGCCACTGCTTGCAGCCCCCTGCTATCCGAGCTCCGGACTTCCTTCTCCAGCCCCAGCTCTTTTGGTATCTCTCAGTCCTCGCCCACAGTTTTCCTGCTATCCCAGCCCTCAGCTTCTCATTTCTGTCCTGTTTTCCTCCCTCCTAGTCTGGGCCTGGGCCTCAAAGGAACAGAGCCTCCAAACCCTACTATGATCTGGAGGTGCACACTGCTGAGGGGCCCACCATTGTTCCACTAGGAGAGGGGACAGGGCCTGACGCCATGGCTTTAGGGGTGGACAGTAAATCCAGTACCACACAGCCCCACGGAGCCCTTCCCCAGTTAATCTCCTGCCAACCACTAACCCTAGAGTTACACACCTTTGCAAATCAGCACCACAAAGGTCCAAAATTAGGAGGTCTGAGCCCGGGTGACAGGCTGCAGCAATGCAGGCCTCTCTCTACTTGATACATCAGCGGTTCCCAACCAGGGGTATGTGTACCCCTGGAGGTACGCAGAGATCTTCCAGTGGGTACATCAACTTAGCTAGCTATTTGCAACAGGCTACATAAAAAGCACTAGCAAAGTCAGTACAAACTAAACTTTCATACAGACAATGTCTTGTTTATACCGCTCTATATATTAGATACTGAAATGCAAGTACAATCTTTATATTCCAATTGATTTATTTTATAATCATATGGTAAAAGTGAGAAAGGAAGCAATTTCTCAGTAATAGCGCGCTGTGACACTTTTGTATTTTTATGGCTGATTTTGTAAGCAAGTAGTTTTTAAGTGAGGTGAGTCTTGGGGGTACACAAGGCAAATCAGACTCCTGAAAGGGGTACAGTAGTCTAGAAAGCTTGAGAACCACTGTGATACATGATCTGGTGTGACGCTCTCTTTCCTCATTCCCGGCAGTGCCATCAGCTGAGGGTGCTGCCCCAGGGCAATTTGTGGGCTCTGTTTAGGAGATGATCCGGGACCTTGTCTTTGTTCATTAAGAATAGTTTTGTCTGACGTGCCCCGTCAGTTCTGAGACTCTTGTTTCATTGGTACGTCTACACTGCAGCTGGGAACAGACTTTCCCGCTTGGATTGCCAGACACATGCTAGCTCTGCTTGAGTTAGTGCGCTAACAATAGCAGTGTGGCTGTGGCTCAGCGTAGCTGCCTGACTACGTACCCAAGGTGTCTGAGTGGCTTTGTACATGGGAAGATAGACCAAGCCGCTGCACCTGCTACCCCTGGCTACTCTGCTGCTTTTAGCCATTAGCTCCAGCCAAGCTAGCACATGTCTGCCTGCCCACACAGGGAAACTCACTCCCAGCTGCAGTGTAGATGTACCCAGAGTTTGGAACAACCCACATGGAACCCACGATGGTCTCCTTTTCTTCTCTTCCCAGAAAAGCAGCAGCTGCAGGACAGGCTCGGTAAGTTCATGCACTTTCCCTGAGAGACTCCTTGGGCAGAGGCTCCCAGCCACACACGATGCTGAGCAGATCCAGAAGCACCGACATCATAGGGCAGGACTGAGTGAACAGATTGGGCCAAAATCTCTAACAGGGTTACTTGCTCTTGTGCCTAGTTGGGCAGACGGGTGTCGCCTTGTCTTTGACAATCCAATGCCAGTCACGTTGTTCTGAGGCAGGGGAAGTGGGCCAGTTGATTTCTAAGGCTGACGACTGGAGTGTTCTGGGCCTCTTCCCAGAACGTGGCTCATGCTTCCATGTTTCGTTGCCAAGGCCAGATCCCAGATCTGAGCTCCAATCATCAGCACGTCCAGCCTCTATTTATACCTACAGTGTGGAGCTTTGATGCTCCAAAGGGCTGTTAGTAACACAGAAAAAGAATTCTCCTTAGACGAAAGGGTTGAGAATGGCAGAGCTGTATCTGGATCTAGACCCTGGATCTAGCCTGCCATCAAGGTTAGATGCTTTGTAAATCCCAGCTCTCCTGCATGTTGGTCTGTTTTACTAAACGACAATCACGGTCCTATCAAAGCTGCTGGCTCCTGCCCTGCTGCTGGCAGTGTGAATGTAACTAACCTCAATCATTGTGGGACACACAGCATCACACAGCGTGTCTCTGTGTCTAACTCTTTTTTCTTCCTATTTCAGATGCTGTGAAGAGCGATTTAGAATCAGGTACTTGACTAACCTCCTAGTAAACGTGCGTCTGTGCTTTCCCACTGTAACGAGCTAGAAAATTCATCACATACAATGTATGGGCTTGAGTCACTTTCATGATTATCTCCCCCTGCCCTGGAAGAACCAAACACTGCAGAGTTTGCAGCTAACATTTCAGTATCATCCTTAGCTGAGAGTGAATTTGATGCATCTGGCATGGCAGGACTGAGCCCAACTGTTCAGATTATGCTGTGTGAATAGCAAAGCACACCAAAGTGCTGCACTGTAACAACCCCATGTGGATGCTGTGGGTGTGAACTAAAAGGTTCCTAGTTCCCACATAGCTATATTTGAAGACGACTGTGTTAGTGTGAGCTAGGTAACATTTCGTGTGCACAAGCAGCATCCACACAGCACAGTTACAGAGCAGCACATCGGTGCGCACTGCAAATCACAACCCCATCGACCAAACTACAGGGCTATGTAGCCAATCCCTGAGTCAGGGACTGAGCAAACTTTCTCCACACAGGTCTGTGGCTATATGTCAGTTCTGATCTGCAAAATACCTGCTCTCCCAATTCTGAGCTCCCTGCATGCACACAGCTCTGCTGGTGTCCCTCATTCCCCACCCACCACTTCCCTGCTATCCAAGCCCTGATCTCCTTAGTCCTGTCCAGTCCTGTTCTCTCCACTTATCCCTCCCTCTTTCTCTGGGCCTGGACATCAAATCAGCATAGATTCCAAGCCCTACTACACTCTGTATGTGCTCAGTGAGGTGCACTGTGATAGGACCCACAACCCACAGTGTTCCCATGAAAGCCGGGACAGAACCTGACCCCACGTCTGTGGGTTGGACAGTGACCCCAGGGCCACACAGCCCCACGGAGCCCTTCCCTGGCTAAGCTCTTGCCACCCACTGACACTACAGTTACACGCTTTTGCAGATCAGCACCACGAAGGGATTGCACAGCCCAGGAACAGGAGGTTTGCGGCCGGCTGACAGGCTGCAGCAGTGCAGGCCTCTCTGCGTGATACATGTTCTGCTGCGACGCTCCCTCCTCTCATTCCCTGCAGTGCCATCAGCTGGGCAATTTGTGGGCTCTGCTTAAGGGCTGATATGGGACCTTGTCTGTTGATCTTGGCTCATTGGGTACGTTTACACGGCAGCCGGGAGGATGCTTCCCTGTTCAGACACATGCTTGTTCTGCCTGAGTTAGCGCTAATCCCAGCTCCTCTGCTACTCTTAGCACGTGTCTGCCTGCCCAAACAGGGACGCACCCTCCCAGCTGCAGTGTAGATGTCCCCAAATTTTGGAACAGCCCCGTGTCACTCTGCTCGGAATGAACCACACTGAATCCAGGATGGTCTCCTTTTCTTCTCTCCCCAGAATGTGACAAGCTGCGTATGATGATTGGTAAGTTCATCCCCAAGAGAGCCCCTTGGGCAGAGACTTCCAGCCACGCATGGTGCTGAGCAGATCCAGAACCACCAACACTACCGAGCAGGGCTAAGTGAACAATCCAGGCCAAAATCAGAGCAACAATAGTTACCCCAGTCCCACAACAGCAATCCAAGCAGTGTTACCTGCTCTCATATCTGGATAGACAGACAAATCTCGCCTTGCCTTTGACAGGCCAATGCCAATCACATTCCTCTGAAGCAGGAGAAGGGGGGCAGCTGCTTTCTGTAGCTGACTGCTGGAGCGCAGGCTCTTATAGACAATCTCCCAGAATATGGCTCATGTTTCCATGTTTCGTTGCCAAAGCCAGATCCCTGATGTGAGCCACAATCATCAGCACGTCCCTCCCCTACTTATACCTGGAGTACGTGGAATTCTCCTTAGGCGAAGGATTCAGAATGTCAGAGGTGTACAGGGATCCAGACACCCATCTTCCATCAAATTTGGATACTTTGTAAATCTCAGGTCTCCTCTCTGTTGCTGTGTATCACTAACTAACAGCTCTGCTCCTATCACAGCTTCTGGCTACTATACTAAGGCTGGGAGTGTGGCTGTGGGGTGTCTGTAACTAACCCCGCTCGTTATGGGGCACATAGCATCACACAGCGCGTATCTCTCTAACTCTTTTCTCCTCCCATTTCAGAGACTGAGAAGAATGAGAACATGCAATTGCAATCAGGTATTTGGATAATCCTAGTAAACGTGTGTTTGTGCTTTCCCACTATAACGAGACAGGGAAATTACCACACACAAACTATGGACTTCAGTCACCTTCATGATCATTTAACCCTCCCCTGGAAAAATACAAACACTGCACTATTTGTGGCTCACATGTTAGTAACGTTCTTAATGATGGAGTTTAGTGCACATGGATTAGTGGGAGTAAATGGAATTGCTGGTAGTTACTGTCAAACCATTCAGGCAGATGTGTATGAGAACAGGGATCCGTGGGCCGTGTCTGGAGTGTGTCATTTTTTGCACGAAGCTGCCTTACTTCCTCCTACAATAAGCGGTTCTCCGAGGTCAGCTGGATGACCTGGGGCTGCAGGGCTTGTTTGTCTTCCTGAAGGTGGCCGGCCCACTCTAGCATGTCTGGTGCTCCAGAGGGCAGTGGTTGGATAGCTGGATCCATCCTCCCAGCACAAGGCCCTCTCCTGTAGCCTACGTGGTCCACGCAGACTGTCAGAAACGGGAAATGGGCGGTCAGGTCTAGTGGTCAGAACCGGCTCAGAAGCCAGGATCCAGGCCAGGTGAAGCTACAAGAAGATCAGAGTCAGAGGCAGTGCCGAAGGGCAGATGGAGAGTCAGGTGTCAGGAGGCAGCAGGTCAGGTTTCCAGGTAGATCAGAGTCAGGTAGCAGGAACAGGTAGCACAGAGGAGGCAGCACTAAGAAGGGAAAACCCAATAGCACAGGGGACTTCCTGGTCTTGTGCTTGGTTAAAATAGAAGCAAGGAAGCAGTCAGGACACCTGGAGTTCCACCAGGCAGAGCCCAGGACTGGAGTTCTCTGTCAGAGCTGAGCTTCACATTCTGGGGACTGTTGACAAGTCATGGCTGGGGAGTAGGAAGATGCTGGCTCCTATGAGTCCTATAGACGAGCGTTAGATAATTAAAGCCTCTGCTGTTGACTTAACGTACCCAAAATAGGAGTGTATCAGGGAGTTGCATGAACAGCGGCTAAGGGTAGTCGCCCAGCTACGTACTCAGGAAGTCCAAACAAGTTTGGGACAGCCTCATGTGAATTTGCCCGGATTGACTCACACTGAACCCATGATGGTCTCCTTTTCCTCTCTCCCCAGAGGGCAAGAAGCTGAGTGTCAGACTCGGTAAGTCCATGCACCTTCCTTTAGAGAGCCCCTGGGCAGAAGCTCCAAGCCACACACCTTCCTGAGCAGATCCAGAATCATCAACACTGCAAGGCAGGGCTGAATGAACAGTTCGGGCCAAAATCAGAGTCACACTCGATACCCGAGTCCCACAGCACCACTGTGAACTGTCTGCAGCTACGGAGGTTTACCTCCTTTCTTGTCTGGATAGACAGACAGGTGTCACCTTGCCTTTGACAATCCAATGCCAATCGCATTGTTCTGAAGCAGGAGAAGGGGGCGGCAGCTTTCTGTAGCTGACTGCTGAGTGCCGGGTCTTCTGGGCCTCCTCCCAGAATGTGGCTCCCATTTCCATGCTTTTTTCCCAAGGCCAGATGTGAGCCCAAACCATCCGCACGTCCATCCTTTAGTTATACCTGGAGCGTGGATGCTCTAAACCATAGTTTCTCAACCTGTGGTACACATATCCCTGGGGGTACGTGAGACACAGGCAGGGGGTACGCAGCAAAAAACCCATTGAAGGGTGGTGGGTGGCAGCCGCTGACTTTCGGGGAAGCCAGGCGACAGCCACCCCCTTCCCGCCCGGTCCCAGCTCCCAGATGGGAGGCAGGCAGCAGCCACCAGCTTCTCAGGGAGGTGGACAGCAGCCACTGGCTTGTTGCCCGGTCCCACCTCCCAGCTGGGAGGTAGACGGCAGCTGCCCCGGTCCTGGGAAGCTGGGCAGCACCTGCCGGCTTCTTGGGATGTCAGGCGGCAGCTGCAGGCTTGGGCAGCATCCACTGGCTTTTTGGGAAGTTGGATGATAGCCGCCTGCATCCCACCCAGTCCCAGCTCCTAGGTGGGAGACCAGCGGCAGCCTCCTGCGCCCTGAGAGCTGGCCTCGCAGCTGGGTGGCAGCCACCCGTGCCCTGGCTCTGAGCCGAGAGACAGCCTCCCGCACCTTGGCTTGAAGATGGGCAGCAGCTGCCTGCCGCCTGCCCACATCCCCGGGTCCCAGCCTGCGGGGGAGCCTCCTCCGCCCCAGCTTGGAATAGGTGCAGTTGCCCACCTCCCGGGCTGGCGGCCACGTGGCAGCGGCCTGCAACTTGGCCAGGTGGCAGCTCCCCTCCCTGGCTCAAAGCCCGGTGCCCAGAAAGTCAGGCAGAGAGCCCAGCGACATGCCCAGTCCTGGAGCCGGGTTCTACCCACAGGCTTACTTGTCAATTTCACTGCTCTAGCTAAGCAGTGAAACTGACAACTATGAGAGCCCCAGATTTTACCAGTATAAAAATGTTAAGAGGGGCCCACACAGTGTGATTTGCCCAAGGCCTGCACCCCCCTAGAGATTGCCATGGGGAGCGCTGCTGTCCACTCTGCGATGCTACTGCCTGCTCGTACCTCACAAGTTCCTGCCTGTGTGAGGAGAACAGCAGGTGACCCTGCCATCAGGCCATAGTGACTGGCTGGCGTTGACCTTTGCTCCTATATGGAGGAAGGGGAGGAGGAAGGCGGGGAGAAACAGCCGGGGGTTTTGGGATCTGCCACAGCCACACGGCACTGCAGAACTCAGAACTCTCCTGCTTTACGAGAAATACAGTCGTCCAGTGGTAAAGGGGGGAAAAGATTGTATTTCTCAGAGTGGAAAATGGAGTGTTGGGTACTTATTAACATTTTCAGATGTTAAGGGGTACTTGCTACTTCAAAGGTTGAGAAACACTGCTCCAAAGAGCTGTTAGTAACACAAAAAAGGAATTCTCCTTTGGCGGAAGGGTTGAGAACGGCAGAGCCATGTCAGGATACAAACCCACGTCTTTCATCAAGGTGAGATGCACTGTAAATCCCAGCTCTCCTGCATGTTATCAGTAGCCCCCAGCTGGGCTCCTATCAAAGCTGCTGGCACCTGCCCTGGGGCTGGGAGTGTGGCTGTGGGGTGCCTGTAACTAACCCTGCTCGTTATGGAGCACATAGCATCACACAGCATGTATCTCTGTCTAACTCTTTTCTCCTCTCATTTCAGAGACTGAGAAGAAGCAATTGAAATCAGGTATGTGGATAATCCTAGTAAACGTGTGTTTGTGCTTTCCCACTATAACAAGACAGGAAAATTACCACACACAAACTATCGACTTCAGTCACCTTCATGATCATTTAACCCTCCCCTGGAAAAATACAAACACTGCACTGTTTGTGGCTCACATGTTAGTAACGTTCTTAATGATGGAGACTGAGTTTAGTGCACATGGATTAGTGGGAGTAAATGGAATTGCTGGAAGTTACTGTCAAACCATTCAGGCAGAGGTATATGAGAACAGGGATCCGTGGGCCGTGTCTGGAGTGCGTCGTTTTTTTGCATGAAGCTGTCTTACTTGCTCCTGCAATAAGTGGTTCTCTGACGTCAGCTGGATGACCTTGGCCTACAGGGCTTGGTTGTCTGCCTTTCGGGGGCCGGCCCATTCTAGCATGTCTGGTGCTCCAGAGGGCAGAGGTTGGATAGCTGGATCCATCCTCCCAGCACCAGGCCCTCTCCTGTAGCCTACATGGTCCATGGAGGCTTTCAGAACCGGGACATGGGTGGTCAGGTCTAGTGGTCAGAACCGGGTTGGAAGCCAAGAGCCAGGCCAGGTGAGGCTACCAGGAGATCAGAGTCAGAGACAGTGCCGAAGGGTAGATAAAGAGCCAGGTGTCAAGAGGCAGCAGGTTAGATTTCCAGTAGATTAGAGTCAGGCAACAGGAGCAGGTAGCACAGGGGAGGCAGCACTAAGCAGGGGAAACCCAGTTGCACTGCGGACTTCCCGGTCTTGTGCTTGGTTAAAATAGAAGCAAGGAAGCAGTCAGGATGCCCAGCCAGGAGTTCCACCAGGCAGAGCGCAGGACTGGAGTTCTCTGTCAGAGCTGAGCTTTGCATTCTGGGGACTGTTGACAAGTCACTGGCTGGGGGGTTGGAAGATGCTGGCTCCTATGAGTCCTGTAGATGAGCGTTAGATAATCAAGGGCCCTGCATTTGACTTAACGTGCCCAAAATAGGAGTGTACCTGGGAGTAGCATGGGCAGCAGCTAGGGTAGTCATCTAGCTACGTACTCAGGAGATCTGAACAAGTTTGGAACAGCCCCATGTGACTCTGCTTGATTGACCCACACTGAACCCATGATGGTCTCCTTTTCCTCTCTCCCCAGAGTGCAGCCAGCTGCGTCAGAGCCTCCGTAAGTTCATGCACCTTCCCTTAGAGAGCCCCTGGGCAGAGGCTCCGAGCCACACACCGTGCTGAGCAGATCCAGGAGCATCAACACAGCAAGGCAGGGCTGAATGAACAGTCCGGGCCAAAATCAGAGTCACACTCGATACCCGAATCCCACAGCAGCACTGTGAGCTGTCTGCAGCTATGGAGGTTTACATCCTTTCTTGTCTGGATAGACAGACAGGTGTCACTTTGCCTTTGACAATCCAATGCCAATCCCATTGTTCTGAAGCAGGAGAAGGGGGCAGCAGCTTTCTGTAGCTGACAGCTGAGTGCCGGGTCTTCTGGGCCTCCTTCCAGAATGTGGCTCCCACTTCCATACTTTGTTCCCAAGGCCAGATGTGAGCCCAAACCATCCGCACGTCCATCCCTTAGTTATACCTGGAGCGTATAGCTTTGATGCTCCAAAGCGCTGTTAGTAACGGAGAAAAGGAATTCTCCTTAGATGGAAGGGTGGAGAATGTCAGAGCTGTATCGGGATCCAGAACTACGTCTCCCATCAAGGTCAGATGCTTTCCAAATCCCAGCTCTCCTCCGTTTTATCAGTAGCCCCCAGCTGGGCTCCTGTCAAAGCTGCTGGCACCTGCCCTGGTGCTGGGAGTGTGGCTGTGGGGTGCCTGTAACTAACCCTGCTCGTTATGGGGCACATAGCATCACACAGCGCGTATCTCTCTAACTCTTTTCTCCTCCCATTTCAGAGATTGAGAAGAATGAGAACAAGCGATTGGAATCAGGTACTTGGATAATCCTAGTAAACGTGTGTTTGTACTTTCCCACTATAACAAGACAGGAAAATTACCACACACAAACTGTGGACTTCAGTCACCTTCATGATCATATACCCCTCCCCTGGAAAAATACAAACACTGCACTGTTTGTGGCTCACATGTTAGTAACGTTCTTAATGATGGAGACTGAGTTTAGTGCACATGGATTAGTGGGAGTTAATGGAATTGCTGGCAGTTACTGTCACACCATTCAGGCAGATGTATATGAGAACAGGGATCCGTGGGCCGTGTCTGGAGTGTGTCATTTTGTGCATGAAACTGTCTTACTTGCTCCTGCAATAAGTGGTTCTCTGACGTCAGCTGGATGACCTGGGCCTACAGGGCTTGGTTGTCTTCCTGAAGGCGGCCGGCCCACTCTAGCATATCTGGTGCTCCAGAGAGCAGCGGTTGGAGAGCTGGATCCATCCTCCCAGCACCAGGCCCACGTCTGTAGCCTACGTGGTCCGTGCAGACTGTCAGAAACAGAAAATGGGCATTTAGGTCTAGTGGTCAGAACCGGGCTGGAAGCCAGGAGCCAGGCCCAGTGAAGCTACCAGGAGATCAGAGTTAGAGACAGTGCCGAAGGACAGATGGAGAGTCAGGTGTCAGGAGGCAGCAGGTCAGGTTTCCAGTAGATCAGAGCCAGGCAGCAGGAGCAGGTAGCACAGGGGAGGCAGCACTAAACAGGGGAAACCCAATAGCACTGGGGACTTCCTGGTCTTGTGCTTGGTTAAAATAGAAGCAAGGAACCAGTCAGGACGCCCGGAGTTCCACCAGGCAGAGCCCAGGACTGGAGTTCTCTGTCAGAGCTGAGCTTCCCATTCTGGGGACTGTGGACAAGTCACTGGCTGGGGGGTTGGAAGACACTGGCTCCTATGATTTCTTTAGATGAGCGTTAGATAATTGAGGGCCCTGCACTTGACTTAACGTGCCAAAAATAGGAGTGTATCTGGGAGTAGCATGGGCAGTGGCTAGGGTAGTCATCTAGCTACGTACTCAGGAGGTCTGAACAAGTTTGGAACAGCCCCATGTGACTCTGCTCGGATTGACCCACACTGAAGCCATGATGGTCTCCTTTTCCTCTCTCCCCAGAGTGCAGCCAGCTGCATCAGAGCCTCCGTAAGTTCATGCACCTTCCCTTTGGGAGCCCCTGGGCAGAGGCTCCAAGCCACACACCGTGCTAAGCTGATCCAGGAGCATCAACACTGCAAGGCGGGGCTGAATGAACAGTTCGGGCCAAAATCAGAGTCACACTCAATACCCGAGTCCCACAGCAGCACTGTGAGCTGTCTGCAGCTACCGAGGTTTACCTGCTTTCTTGTCTGGATAGACAGACAGGTGTCACCTTGCCTTTGACAATCCAGTGCCAATCTCATTGTTCTGAAGCAGGAGAAGGGGGCAGCAGCTTTCTGTAGCTGACTGCTGAGTGCCGGCTCTTCTGGGCCTCCTCCCAGAATGTGGCTCCCATTTCCATGCTTTGTTACCAAGGCCAGATGTGAGCCCCAACCATCTGCACGTCCATCCCCGAATTATACTGGAGCGTGGACGCTCTAAATCATAGTTTCTCAACCCGTGATACACATATCCCTGGGGTTACGTGAGACACAGGCAGGAGGTACGCAGCAAAAAACCCATTGAAGGGTGGCGGGTGGCAGCCACTGACTTTCGGGGAAGCCAGGCGACAGCCACCTGCTTCCCGCCCGGTCCCAGCTCCCAGATGGAGGCAGGCAGCAGCCGCCAGCTTCTGAGGGAGGTGGGCAGCAGCCGCTGACTTGCTGCCCGGTCCCACCTTCTAGCTGGGAGGTAGACGGCAGCTGCCCTGGTGCTGAGAAGTTGGGCAGCGTCCTCCGGCTTCTTGGGACGTCAGGCGGCAGCTGCAGGCTTGGGCAGCATCCACTGGCTTTTTGGGAAGTCGGATGATTACCGCCTGCATCCCACCCAGTCCCAGCTCCTAGGTGGGAGCCCAGCAGCAGTCTCCTGCGCCCGAGCTCTGAGTCGAGAGACAGCCTCCCGCACCTTGGCTTGAAGATGGGCAGCAGCTGCCTGCCGCCTGCCCACATCCCCGGGTCCCAGCCTGCGTGGAAGCCTCCTCCACCCCAGCTTGGAATAGGTGCAATTGCCCACCTCCCGGGCTGGCAGCCACGTGGCAGCTGCCTGCAACTTGGCCAGGTGGCAGCTCCCCTCCCTGGCTCAAAGCCCGGTGCCCAGAAAGGCAGGCGGAGGGAGAGCCCAGCGACTTGCCCAGTTCTGCAGCCGGGCCCTACCCACAGGCTTACTTGTCAATTTCACTGCTCTAGCTGAGCTGTGAAACTGACAACTATGACAGCCCCAGATTTTACCAGTATAAAAATGTTAAGAGGGGCCCACACAATGTGATTTGCCTCGGGCCTGCAGGCCCCTAGGGACGGCCATGGGGAGTGCTGCTACCCATTCAGGTGGGCTGCTACTGCCTGCTCATATCTCAAAAGTTCCCACCTATGTGAGGAGAACAGCAGGTGACCCCGGTATCAGGCCATAGTGATTGGCTGGCGTTGATCTTTGCTCCTATATGGAGGAAGGGGAGGAGGAAGGCGGGGAGAAACAGCAGGGGGTTTTGTGATCTGCCACAGCCACACGGCACTGCAGAACTCAGAACTCTCCTGCTTTACGAGAAACACAGTCGTCCAGCGGTGAAGGGGGGAAAGATTGTATTTCTCAGAGTGAAAAATGGAGTGTTGGGTACTTATTAAAATTTTCAGAAGTTAGGGGGTACTTGCTACTTCAGAGGTTGAGAAACACTGCTTTAAAGAGCTGTTACTAACACAGAAAAGGAATTCTCCTTAGAGAGAAGGGTTGAGAATGGCAGAGCCGTATCGGGATCCAGACCCACGTCTCCCATCAACATCAGATGCTTTGTAAATCCCAGCTCTCCTGCGTGTTATCAGTAGCCCTCAGCTGGGCTCCTATCAAAGCTGCAGGCATCTGCCCTGGTGCTGGGAGTGTGGCTGTGGGGTGCCTGCACCTAACCCTGTTCGTTATGGGGCACATAGCATCACACAGCATTTATCTCTCTCTAACTCTTTTCTCCTCCCATTTCAGAGACTAAGAAGAATGAGAAGAAGCGATTGCAATCAGGTATTTGGATAATCCTAGTAAACGTGTGTTTGTGCTTTCACACTATAACGAGACAGGAAAATTACCATACACAAGCTATCGACTTTAGTCACCTTCATCATCATCTACCCTCCCCTGGAAAAATACAAACACTGCACTGTTTGTGGCTCACATGTCAGTATCATTCTTAATGATGGAGAGTGAGTTTAGTGCACATGGATTAGTGGGAGTAAATACAATTGCTGGTAGTTACTGTCAAACCATTCAGGCAGATGTGTATGAGAACAGGGATCCGTGAGTGGCTGTAGTGCGCCATTTTCTGCATGAAGCTGTCTTACTTGCTCCTGCTATAAGTGGTTTTCCGAGGTCAGCTGGATGACCTGGGTCTTCAGGGCTTGGTTGTCTTCCTGAAGGTGGCCGGCCCACTCTAGCATGTCTGGTACTGCAGAGGGCAGCGTTTGGATAGCTGGATCCATCCTCCCAGGACCAGGCCCTCTCCTGTAGCCTACGTGGTCCATGCGGACTGTCAGAACCGGGAAATGGGCGGTCAGGTCTAGTGGTTAGAATCGGTTCGGAAGCCAGGAGCCAGGCCAGGTGAGGCTACCAGGAGATCAGAGTCAGAGACAGTGCCGAAGGGCAGATAGAAAGCCAGGCGTCAAGAGGCAGTAGGTCAGGTTTCCAGTAGATCAGAGTCAGACAGCAGGAGCAGGTAGCACAGGGGAGGCAGCACTAAGCAGGGGAAACCCAGTAGCACTGGGGAATTCCCGGTCTTGTGCTTGGTTAAAATAGAAGCAAGGAACCAGTCAGGATGCCTGGAGTTCCACCAGGCAGAGCCCAGGACTGGAGGTCTCTGTCAGAGCTGAGCTTTGCGTTCTGGGGTCTGTGGACAAGTCACTGGCTGGGGGGTTGGAAGATGCTGGCTCCTATGAGTCCTGTAGACAAGCGTTAGATAATTGAGGGCCCTGCACTTGACTTAATGTACCAAAAATAGGCGTGTATCTGGGAGTAGCATGGGCAGTGGCTAGGGCAGTCGCCCAGCTATGTATTCAGAAGGTCCAAACAAGTTTGGAACAGCCCCATGTGACTCTGCTCGGAATGACCCACACTGAAGCCATGATGGTCTCCTTTTCCTCTCTCCCCAGAGTGCCAGGAGCTGCGTGTCAGTCTCGGTAAGTTCATGCACCTTCCATTAGAGAGCCCTGGGCAGAGGCTCCAAGCCACACACCGTGCTGATCAGATCCAGGAGCATCAACACTGCAAGGCAGAGCTAAATGAACAGTTCGGGCCAAAATCAGAGTCACACTCGATACCCGAGTCCCATGGCAGCACTGTGAGCTGTCTGCAGCTAAAGAGTTTTACCTCCTTTCTTGTCTGGATAGACAGACAGGTGTCACTTTGCCTTTGACAATCCAATGCCAATCCTATTGTTCTGAAGCGGGAGAAGGGACCAGCAGCTTTCTGTAGATGCTGAGGTTGAGAAACACTGCTCTAAATAGCTGTTAGTAACACAAAAAAGGAATTCTCCTTAGACGGAAGGGTTGAGAATGGCAGAGCCGTATCGGGATCCAGACCGACGTCTTCCATCTAAGTGAGATGCTCTGTAAATCCCACATCTCCTGCGTGTTATAAGTAGCCCCCAGCTGGGCACCTATCAAAGCTGCTGGCACCTGTCCTAGTGCTGGGAGTGTGGCTGTGGGGTGCCTGTAACTACCCCTGCTCTTTATGGAGCACATAGCATCACACAGCGCGTATCTCTGTCTAACTCTTTTCTCCTCCCATTTCAGAAACTGAGAAGAAGCAATTGCAATCAGGTATTTGGATAATCCTAGTAAATGTGTGTTTGTGCTTTCCCACTATAACGAGACAGGAAAATTACCATACACAAACTATCGACTTCAGTCACCTTCATGATCATTTGCCCCTCCCCTGGAAAAATACAAACACTGCCCTGTTTGTGGCTCACATGTTAGTATCATTCTTAATAATGGAGACTGAGTTTAGTGCACATGGATTAGTGGGAGTTAATGGAATTGCTGATAGTTACTGTCAAACCATTCAGGCAGATGTATATGAGAACAGGGATCTGTGAGTGGCTGTAGTGCGCCATTTTCTGCATGAAGCTGTCTTACTTGCTCCTACAATAAGTGGTTTTCCGAGGTCAGCTGGATGACCTGGGTCTTCAGGGCTTGGTTGTCATCCTGAAGATGGCCGGCCCACTCTAGCATGTCTGGTGCTCCAGAGGGCAGTGGTTGGATAGCTGGATCGATTCTTCCAGCACCAGGCCCTCTCCTGTAGCCTACATGGTCCATGCAGGCTTTCAGAACCAGGACATGGGTGGTCAGGTCTAGTGGTCAGAACCGGGTCGGAAGCCAAGAGCCAGGCCAGGTGAGGCTACCAGGAGATCAGAGTCAGAGACAGTGCCGAAGGGTAGATAAAGAGCCAGGTGTCAAGAGGCAGCAGGTCAGATTTCCAGTAGATTAGAGTCAGGCAACAGGAGCAGGTAGCACAGGGGAGGCAGCACTAAGCAGGGGAAACCCAGTTGCACTGGGTACGTACCGGTCTTGTGCTTGGTTAAAATAGAAGCAAGGAAGCAGTCAGGATGCCCAGCCAGGAGTTCCACCAGGCAGAGCCCAGAACTGGAGTTCTCTGTCAGAGCTCAGCTTCCCATTCTGGGGACTGTTGACAAGTCATGGCTGGGGGGTCGGAAGATGCTGGCTCCTATGAGTCCTGCGGATGAGCGTTAGATAATTAAAGCCTCTGCTGTTCAGTTAGCGTACCTAAAATAGGAGTGTATCTGGGAGTTGCATGAACAGCGGCTATGGGCAGTCGCCCAGCTACGTACTCAGGAGGGTCTGAACAAGTTTGGAACAGCCCCATGTGACTTTGCCCAGATTGACCCACACTGAACCCATGATGGTCTCCTTTTCCTCTCTCCCCAGAGTGCAACAAGCTGTCTCACAGTCTCGGTAAGTTCATGCACCTTTCCTTAGAGAGCCCCTGGGCAGAAGCTCCAAGCCACACACCTTCCTGAGCAGATCCAGAACCATCAACACTGCAAGGCAGGGCTGAATGAACAGTTCGAGCCAAAATCAGAGTCACACAAGATACCTGATTCCCACATCAGCACTGTGAGCTGTCTGCAGCTACGGAGGTTTACCTCCTTTCTTGTCTGGATAGACAGACAGGTGTCACCTTGCTTTTGACAATCTAGTGCCAATCCCATTGTTCTGAAGCAGGAGAAGGGGGGCAGCAGCTTTCTGTAGATGAATGCTGAGTGCCGGGTCGTCTGGGCCTCCTCCCAGAATGTGGCTCCCATTTCCATGCTTGTTCCCAAGGCCGGATGTGAGCCCAAAGCATCCACACGTCCATCCCTTAGTTATACCTGGAGCGTATAGCTTTGATGCTCCAAAGCGCTGTTAGTAACGGAGAAAAGGAATTCTCCTTAGATGGAAGGGTGGAGAATGTCAGAGCTGTATCGGGATCCAGAACTACGTCTCCCATCAAGGTCAGATGCTTTCCAAATCCCAGCTCTCCTCCGTTTTATCAGTAGCACCCAGCTGGGCTACTATCAAAGCTGCTGGCAACTGCCCTGGGGCTGGGAGTGTGGCTGTGGGGTGCCTGTAACTAACCCTGTTCGTTATGGGGCACATAGCATCACACAGCGCGTATCTCTGTCTAACTCTTTTCTCCTCCCATTTCAGAGACTGAGAAGAAGAAGAACGAGAGGTTGGAATCAGGTACTTGGATAATCCTAGTAAATGTGTGTTTGTGCTTTCCCACTATAACGAGACAGGAAAATTACCATACACAAACTATCGATTTCAGTCACCTTCATGATCATTTGCCCCTCCCCTGGAAAAATACAAACACTGCACTGTTTGTGGCTCACATGTTAGTATCATTCTTAATGACGGAGAGTGAGTTTAGTGCACATGGATTAGTGGGAGTAAATGGAATTGCTGGCAGTTACTGTCAAACCATTCAGGCAGATGTATATGAGAACAGGGATCCGTTGGCCATGTCTGGAATGCGTCATTTTGTGCATGAAGCTGTCTTACTTGCTCCTGCTATAAGTGGTTCTTCGAGGTCAGCTGGATGACCTGGGCCTACAGGGCTTGGTTGTCTGCCTGAAGGTTGGATAGCTGGATCCATCCTCCCAGCACCAGGCCCTCTCCTGTAGCCTACGTGGTCCATGCAGACTGTCAGAACCGGGAAATGGGCGGTCAGGTCTAGTGGTCAGAACCGGGTCGGAAGCCAGAAGCCAGGACAGGCGAGGCTACCAGGAGATCAGAGTCAGAGACAGTGCCGAAGGGCAGATAAAGAGCCAGGTGTCAGGAGGCAGCAGGTCAGGTTTCCAGGAGATCAGAGTCAGGCATCAGGAGCAGGTAGCACAGGGGAGGCAGCACTAAGCAGGGGAAACCCAGCTGCACTGGGGACTTCCAGGTCTTGTGCTTGGTTAAAATAGAAGCAAGGAACCAGTCAGGACACGTGGAGTTACACCAGGCAGAGCCCAGGACTGGAGTTCTCTGTCAGAGCTGAGCTTTGCGTTCTGGGGACTGTTGACAAGTCGCTGGCTGGGGGTTGGAAGATGCTGGCTCCTATGAGTCCTATAGATGAGCGTTAGATAATCGAGGGCCCTGCACTTGACTTAACATGCCAAAATTAGGAGTGTATCTGGGAGTAGCATGGGCAGCGGCTAGGGTAGTCATCTAGCCATGTACTCAGGAGGTCTGAACAAGTTTGGAACAGCCCTATGTGACTCTGCTCGGATTGACCCATACTGAAGCCATGATGGTCTCCTTTTCCTCTCTCCCCAGACTGCAGCCAGCTGCGTCAGAGCCTCCGTAAGTTCATGCACCTTCCCTTAGAGAGCCCCTGGGCAGAGGCTCCAAGCCACACACCGTGCTGAGCAGATCCAGGAGCATCAACACTGCAAGGCAGGGCTGAATGAACAGTTCAAGCCAAAATCAGAGTCACACTCGATACCCGAGTCCCAGAGTAGCACTGTGAGCTGTCTGCAGCTACGGAGGTTTTCCTGATTTCTTGTCTGGATAGACAGACAGGTGTCACCTTGCCTTTGACAATCCAGTGCCAATCCCATTGTTCTGAAGCAGGAGAAGGGGGCAGCAGCTTTCCGTAGATGACTGCTGATTGCCGGGTCTTCTGGGCCTCCTCCCAGAACGTGGCTCCATTTCCATGCTTTGTTGCCAAGGCCGGATGTGAGCCCAAAGCATCCACACGTCCATCCCTTAGTTATACCTGGAGCGTATAGCTTTGATGCTCCAAAGCGCTGTTAGTAACGGAGAAAAGGAATTCTCCTTAGATGGAAGGGTGGAGAATGTCAGAGCTGTATCGGGATCCAGAACTACGTCTCCCATCAAGGTCAGATGCTTTCCAAATCCCAGCTCTCCTCCGTTTTATCAGTAGCACCCAGCTGGGCTACTATCAAAGCTGCTGGCAACTGCCCTGGGGCTGGGAGTGTGGCTGTGGGGTGCCTGTAACTAACCCTGTTCGTTATGGGGCACATAGCATCACACAGCGCGTATCTCTGTCTAACTCTTTTCTCCTCCCATTTCAGAGACTGAGAAGAAGAAGAACGAGAGGTTGGAATCAGGTACTTGGATAATCCTAGTAAATGTGTGTTTGTGCTTTCCCACTATAACGAGACAGGAAAATTACCATACACAAACTATCGATTTCAGTCACCTTCATGATCATTTGCCCCTCCCCTGGAAAAATACAAACACTGCACTGTTTGTGGCTCACATGTTAGTATCATTCTTAATGACGGAGAGTGAGTTTAGTGCACATGGATTAGTGGGAGTAAATGGAATTGCTGGCAGTTACTGTCAAACCATTCAGGCAGATGTATATGAGAACAGGGATCCGTTGGCCATGTCTGGAATGCGTCATTTTGTGCATGAAGCTGTCTTACTTGCTCCTGCTATAAGTGGTTCTTCGAGGTCAGCTGGATGACCTGGGCCTACAGGGCTTGGTTGTCTGCCTGAAGGTTGGATAGCTGGATCCATCCTCCCAGCACCAGGCCCTCTCCTGTAGCCTACGTGGTCCATGCAGACTGTCAGAACCGGGAAATGGGCGGTCAGGTCTAGTGGTCAGAACCGGGTCGGAAGCCAGAAGCCAGGACAGGCGAGGCTACCAGGAGATCAGAGTCAGAGACAGTGCCGAAGGGCAGATAAAGAGCCAGGTGTCAGGAGGCAGCAGGTCAGGTTTCCAGGAGATCAGAGTCAGGCATCAGGAGCAGGTAGCACAGGGGAGGCAGCACTAAGCAGGGGAAACCCAGCTGCACTGGGGACTTCCAGGTCTTGTGCTTGGTTAAAATAGAAGCAAGGAACCAGTCAGGACACGTGGAGTTACACCAGGCAGAGCCCAGGACTGGAGTTCTCTGTCAGAGCTGAGCTTTGCGTTCTGGGGACTGTTGACAAGTCGCTGGCTGGGGGGTTGGAAGATGCTGGCTCCTATGAGTCCTATAGATGAGCGTTAGATAATCGAGGGCCCTGCACTTGACTTAACATGCCAAAATTAGGAGTGTATCTGGGAGTAGCATGGGCAGCGGCTAGGGTAGTCATCTAGCCATGTACTCAGGAGGTCTGAACAAGTTTGGAACAGCCCTATGTGACTCTGCTCGGATTGACCCATACTGAAGCCATGATGGTCTCCTTTTCCTCTCTCCCCAGACTGCAGCCAGCTGCGTCAGAGCCTCCGTAAGTTCATGCACCTTCCCTTAGAGAGCCCCTGGGCAGAGGCTCCAAGCCACACACCGTGCTGAGCAGATCCAGGAGCATCAACACTGCAAGGCAGGGCTGAATGAACAGTTCAAGCCAAAATCAGAGTCACACTCGATACCCGAGTCCCAGAGTAGCACTGTGAGCTGTCTGCAGCTACGGAGGTTTTCCTGATTTCTTGTCTGGATAGACAGACAGGTGTCACCTTGCCTTTGACAATCCAGTGCCAATCCCATTGTTCTGAAGCAGGAGAAGGGGGCAGCAGCTTTCCGTAGATGACTGCTGATTGCCGGGTCTTCTGGGCCTCCTCCCAGAACGTGGCTCCATTTCCATGCTTTGTTGCCAAGGCAGGATGTGAGCCCCAACCATCTGCATGTCCATCCCCTAGTTATACCTGGAACGTGGACGCTCTAAACCATAGTTTCTCAACCTGTGGTACACGTGCACACAGGCAGGGGGTACGCAGCAAAAAACCCATTGAGGGGTGGTGGGTGGCAGCTGCTGACTTCTGGGGAAGCCAGGCAACAGCCACCTGCTTCCCGCCCGGTCCCAGCTCCCAGATGGAGGCAGGCAGCAGCCGCCAGCTGCTGAGGGTGGTGGGCAGCAGCCGCTGGCTTGTTGCCCGGTCCCACCTTCTAGCTGGGAGGTAGACGGCAGCTGCCCCGGTCCTGGGAAGCTGGACATCACCCACCGGCTTCTTGGGATGTCTGACGGCAGCTGCAGGCTTGGGCAGCGGCCGCTGGCTTTTTGGGAAGTCGGGTGTTAGCCGCCTGCATCCCACCCAGTCCCAGCTCCTAGATGGGAGCCCAACAGCAGCCTCCTGCGCCCTAAGCGCTGGGCTCACAGCTGGGTGGCAGCCACCCACGCCCCGGCTCTGAGCCGAGAGACAGTCTCCCGCACCCTGGCTTGAAGGTGGGCAGCAGCTGCCTGCCGCCTGCCCACATCCCCGGGTCCCAGCCTGCGTGGAAGCCTTCTCTGCCCCAGCTTGGAGCAGGTGCAATCGCCCACCTCCCGAGCTGGCGGCCAGGCGGCAGCCGCCTGAAACTTGCCCAGTGGCAGCTCCCCTCCCTGGCTCAAAGCCCGGTGCCCAGAAAGCCAGGTGGAGAGCCCAGCGACTTGCCTGGTCCTGCAGCCGGGCTCTACCCACAGGCTTACTTGTCAATTTCACTGCTCTAGCTGACCAGTGAAACTGACAACTGTGACAGCCCCAGATTTTACCAGTATAAAAATCTTAAGAGGGGCCCACACAGTGTGATTTGTCCCAGGCCTGCATCCCCCGAGGGACGGCCATGGGGAGTGCTGCTGTCCACTCTGGGATGCTAGTGCCTGCTGGTACCTCACAAGTTCCTGCCTGCGTGAGGAGAACAACAGGTGATCCCGCCATCAGGCCATAATGACTGGCTGGCATTGACCTTTGCTCCTTTATGGAGGAAAGTGTTACCAGATTTGCCCTTCTCCTTGGGGTATGCTCATTCATTAGTGTTACCTTCCTGGAAGGGGGGGTGTGATTCTAGGGGTGTGATTCTACTAATGTACTGCTTGTGTTACTTGTGTGTTCATAGGGCTACAAGCCCCCTCCCAATGGAGGTATCCTGCAGGACCTAAGGTTTTCAGGGCTGGGTTCCTCCAGCACAACCCCCCACAGATACGCACACACACACATACACAGTTCAGCTCAACTTAGTGCGTCTGAGCAGACCGGGCTATCAGCACTCTCAGCTGACCCCTTATATGTCCCTGAACTCAGCAGTCTGGGTGACACCACACTCTCAGTGGCTACCCTTATATGTCCCTGTGCAACACACCAGAATAGAGCAGGCTGGGTCCAAACAGCACCTTTTTGGCTACTCCCCTTAATTGCCCCTTGGAATCAATCAGGCTGGGTCAAACAGCACTTGAGCTGCACCCTCATTTGCCCCTGGACCCCATAGGCTAGGCAGAGTAGCACTTCCTGGCTGTCCCCTTCATATGCCCCTTTACACCACAATTGTTCTAGCAATAACCCCCTTGATGAGCAAACCCCATAGGATTTTTGGGCACTCCAGGGATCTTTGGCTTAGGTAAGAGAAGCGTTGCTACAGAGCAAGATAGGGACCAAGGACACAAAGGAAGAACATAAAGTTTGGAGAGAGAGAGAGAGAAAGTGGCAACCAGCTTGATTATAACAGTTATTTTATTGCTAGGTATATAAAACTTATGATACTAATAGTAATACCATACAAGGAGAGAAAAACAATCAAGCACTTACAATACTACACAATTACAATTGGGGTATTGGAGAAAGCTATCCCAGGTTTGATTACAAAAGTAGAAAGTTATACCTGGACTGAGAGAGAGAGAGAGAGAGAGAGAGAGAGAGATCAGTTGTGTTGGGGGAAGGAGGAGGGGGTTGATCTCACCACTCCATGCAGTTCAGAGGTTCCCAGGAACAGGCTTGTCAGTTCAGGGTCTGGAGTGCTTTGAGTCTGGCAGAGCCCCCAACACGATCAGTCAGGAATAGAAGACAGGTTACAGTGGAACTGATGCAGAGTTTGGATCCAAGCATCAGAACAGAGGTTTGAGCTTTGATAGGGGATTTGTAGATGCCAGGTTTGTTTATGGATAAACAATGTCTGGACAAAAGGAGCTGATCATTCCTGGAAGGGCGTCCTTTCTTGAGAGAGGGCTCACAATGCAACCAGGTTTCTGTGTTTTGCATACCAATAACTAGAATGGTCTGATAACTGCGGAGCTGGATGTGTACAGGTGTTAGTTCATTTACATCAAGAGCAGGGATTTCCCAACATGCAGTGCTTCCCTGCTTCAGCAATCCCAGAGTTCAGTGCGTTCCTTGCTGTACCAATCCCAGAATTCCGTGCGTGTTCCATCTTCGATGTAGATGAAGCTTCTGTTCTCCATTCATGTGCTAACTGAGATGCTTATGAGGCATGGGGAGTTGTCTCACCCTTGATGGGTGGGGTTTCAGTTGTCTCCTGCCTTTTCATATTGAGAATGTCTTTGATTTCTGGTTCAAGCAGCCTGCCAGGTGGTGGTGGTGGGGGGGTATTCAGGTGAGCAATTGGGGTTCTGCACCCTGGTTCCCCAAGAACACAGAGCTGCTAGGCAACAAAAGGAAGGAGGAAGACGGGGAGAAACAGCAGGGGGTTTTGGGATCTTCCACAGCCACAGAGCACTGCAGAACTCAGAACTCTCCTGCTTTACGAGAAATACAGTCGTCCAGTGGTAAAAGGGGGAAAGATTGTATTTCTCAGAGTGGAAAATGGAGTGTTGGGTACTTATTACAATTCTCAGAAGTTAGGGGGCACTTGCTACTTCAAAGGTTGAGAAACACTGCTCCGAAGAGCTGTTACTAACACAGAAAAGGAATTCTCCTAAGACAGAAGGGTTGAGAATGGCAGAGCTGTATTGGGATCCAGATGCATGTCTCCCACCAACATCAGATGCTTTGTAAATCCCAGCTCTCCTGTGCGTTGTTACCAGTAGCCCCTCACTGGACTCCTATCAAAGCTGCTGGCACCTGCTCTGGTGCTGGGAGTGTGGCTGTGGGGTGCCTGTAACTAACCCCGCTCGTTATGGGGCACATAGCATCACACAGCGCGTATCTCTCTAACTCTTTTCTCCTTCCATTTCAGAGACTGAGAAGAATGAGAAGAAGCAATTGCAATCAGGTATTGGGTAATCCCTGGCAAATGTGTGTTTGTGCTTTCCCACTATAACGAGATAGGAAAATTACCACACACAAACTATGGACTTCAGTCACCTTCATGATCATTTACCCCTCCCCTGGAAAAATACAAACACTGCACTGTTTGTGGCACACATGTTAGTATCATTCTTAATGATGGAGAGTGAGTTTAGTGCACATGGATTAGTGGGAGTTAATGGAATTGCTGGCAGTTACTGTCACACCATTCAGGCAGATGTATATGAGAACAGGGATCCGTGGGCCATATCTGGAGTGCGTCATTTTCTGCATGAAGCTGTCTTACTTGCCCCTGCTATAAGTGGTTCTCCGAGGTCAGCTGGATGACCTGGGCCTACAGAGCTTGGTTGTCTGCCTGAAGGAGGCAAGCCCACTCTAGCATGTCTAGTGCTCCAGAGGGCAGTGGTTGGATAGCTGGATCGATTTTCCCAGCACCAGGCCCAAGTCTGTAGCCTACGTGGTCCATGCAGACTGTCAGAAATGGGAACTGGGCAGTCAGGTGTAGTGGTCAGAACCGGGCCGGAAGGCAGGATCCAGGCCCAGTGAAGCTACCAGGAGATCAGAGTTAGAGACAGTGCCGAAGGACAGATGGAGAATCAGGAGGCAGCAGGTCAGGTTTCCAGGAGATCTGAGTCAGGCAGCAGGAGCAGGTAGCACAGGGGAGGCAGCACTAAGCAGGGGAAACCCAGTTGCACTGGGGACGTCCCGGTCTTGTGCTTGGTTAAAATAGAAGCAAGGAACCAGTCAGGACGCCCGGAGTTCCACCAGGCAGAGCCCAAGACTGAAGGTCTCTATCAGAGCTGAGCTTCGCATTCTGGGGACTGTTGACAAGTCACTGGCTGGGGGGTTGGAAGATGCTGGCTCCTATGAGTCCTATAGATGAGAGTTAGATAATCGAGGGCCCTGCTGTTGACTTAACGTGCCAAAATTAGGAGTGCATCTGGGAGTAGCATGGGCAGCGGCTAGGGCAGTCATCTAGCTACGTACTCAGGAGGTCTGAATAAGTTTGGAACAGCCCCATGTGACTCTGCTCGGAATGACCCACACTGAACCCATGATGGTCTCCTTTTCTTCTCTCCCCGGAGTGCCGGGAGCTGCGTGAGAGGCTCAGTAAGTTCATCCACTTCCGCACTACAGCCCCTGGACAGAGGCTCCCAGTCACACACGGTGCTGAGCTGATCTAGACACACTGATGCCACAGGGCAGGGCTGAGTGAACCATTTGTACCAATCTGAGTCCCATTAGAGTAACCCCCGTCCTACCACAGCACCGTGAGCTCTGCAAAAGACACAGAGTTACCTGCTCTCATGTCGGATTAGACAAGTAGGTGTCACTTTGCCTTTGACAATCCAATTCCATCACGTTGTTCTGATGCAGCAGGAAGGGGCCAGCCACTTTCTGTAGGTGACTGCTGGAATGCAGGCCTTTCTGGGCCATTTCCCAGAAGCTGGAGATGTGTAAGAGACTAGACTCAGGCTCACGATTCCACGTGTCGTTGCCAAGGTCAGATCCCAGATCTGAGCTCCAATCATCGGCATGTCCATCCCCTAGTTATAGCTGGAATGCATAGCTTTGATTCTCCAAAGGGCTGTTAGTAACACAGAAAAAGAATTCCCCTTAGATGGAAGGGTTGAGAATATCAGAATCCAGACACACATCTTCCATCAAGGTGAGATGCTTTGCAAATCCCAGGGCTCCTGCGTGTTGGTGCGTGTCACTAACCACCTGCCCTGCTCCTATCCAAGCTGCTGTCTCCTGGGACTGGGAGCGTGGCTGTAACTAACCCCAGTCGTTATGGGCACACAGCATCACATAGCACGTCTCTGTGTCTGACTGTTTTCTCCTCCCCATTTCACAGGGCGAGGAGAAGAAGAACCAGCAGCTGGAAGCAGGTACTTGGCTAAACCCCTAGTAAGCGTGGTTCTGTGCTTTCACACTGTGACAAACAGGAATATCACCGCATGCAATGTATGGACTTTTGTCACCATCATGCTCATCTCCCCCTGCCCAGGATATACATGTACCCTGCAGAGTTCGCAGCTCACATTTCAGGACCCTCCTTAACAACCGAGAGTGAATTTAATGCATAGGGAATGGCAGGACTCAGGCTATGTCTGCACTGCCCAACAGTTCAGATTATGGGGGGGGGTGAGTAGCAACATGCTCCAAAGTGCTGCCCCGTAACACCCCGTGTGGATGCTGTGGGTGTGAAATGAAAGGTTCATAGTTTGCATGGGCTTTGTTAGTATGAACTAGGTATCGTTTAGTAGGCACCAACAGCATCCACATGGGGCAGTCCCAGAGTAGCACTTAGTGTGCCCTGCAAATCACACCGGCATAGGGCTGCGTAGACCAGACATTAGTGAGAGGCTGGGCAAACGTCCTCCATGCATGTAGACATATCTCAATTTGGACCTGCAAAATATCTGCCATCTCAATTCTGAGCTCTCCACGTGCACCCAGCTCTGCCGGTGCCCCTCATTCCCCACACACTACCTCCCTGCTATCCCAGCTAGGCGCTCCTCAGTCCTGTCCAGTCCCATTTCCCCCTGCACCTCTGCCCTTATACCCTAGGCCTGTGCCGCGAATGAACAGAGACTCCAAACTGTACTACGCTCTACGGGCTTTGTGAGGTGCGCTCTGGTGGAACCCACCACCCATATTGTTCCACTAGCACAGGGGTGGCCAACCCGCAGCTCGCGAGCATCATGCGGCTCTTTGCTCATACAAATGCGGCTCGTGAGCCGCATGCGGCTCTTTGCGGCTCTTTGCTCTGCGCATTGTATGGGGCGCCAAAGTGAAATTGACAAGCTGCCGCTGAAACTGACGGATCAGGGTGAATTTTCAGCGGAGGGTAAGGTAAATGTGGCTCTTTGCGGTATCTATAGCTATTTTTGTCTCTTCGTCTCTGACTGGTTGGCCACCCCTGGACTAGAAGCTGATCCCATGGCTCTAGGGGTGGCCAGGTAATCCATTCCACGCAGCCCCGCCCCCACGGAGCCCTTCCCCAACTCAGCTCCCGCCAGCCACTGACCCAAAAGTTACACACTTTTGCAAATCAGCACCACGAAGGCATTGCACGGCCCAGAAATAGGAAGTCTGAGTCCAGGTGACAGGCTGCAGCAGTGCAGGCCTCTCTCTGCGTGATACGTGTTCTGGTGTGACGCTCCCTCCACTCCTCCCTGGCAGTGCCGTCAGTAGGGGGTGCTGCTGCCCGCTGGGGCAATTTGTGTTTATGGGCTCATCTGCAACCTTGTCTGTTGTTGTCCATTAACAACAGTTTTCTTCTTCAAATAATGTCCCTATGGGCACTGCACTGTAGGTGTCTTCACATGTCTGCGCTTCAGACTGGAGATTTTTGGTAGCAGTGTCTGTTTGGCTCACACATGCGCTTTCCCCGTCCTGTGCTCTGCTTTGCTGCTATATAGCACCGTGCGGGCAAACTGCCCTCAGTTCCTTCTCAACCACCCTTGGCCTGAAACGGAGCCTTAGCAGATCCATTGACAGATATTCTTCTCAGTGTTTTTTCTTACTGGGTTTTTCCTTAGTAGTAATAGAGCTTCAGTTAGTGTTAACATTTCTTTCCTCTTTTCATTTCTCAAAAAAACCCTCTTTTTTTAATTTTGTTTGTAGAATAGTTATCTCCTCAGTGTAAATTATTTTCCCCTAGACCTTCCCGTTTGGGAAGTGAACCCTAAAAAGGGTATTCCGAGCTGCTCGGCTTCCCAGCTAAGCAAGGCCTGGCTCTCCAGCTGATGGGATTGCTGGAAGCTTTGCATAGCCTTTTTCACCTCCACCTGCCATTTCACCAGCCATTGCAGGGTTTCCTCCTTCACCGGGATGCTAAACTCTCACTCTGGCTTACAGTCCCAGACAAGCCCCCACGTGTAGCAGGGCACCACGAGCCTACGCTGCTTCTGCTGCGTTCACAAGGCCAGTCGGAGACCCTCGGGTTCAGTAACCACTGGTGCAGGTTTAGTTACAGGTTGTGCTCCCACCAGCTTTTCCCAATGTGCCTTCTAGTCTCTGCACCCAGGAGGGAAGAGCTATCATCACTATCACTATCATCACTCCACTTCCTGGCTCCCTCCTCCTGGCTTCCTTCCTCTCAGCCCTTTATGCAGCCCCAGGCTAACTGGGCTGGCAGCTGTCTCTGGTTGGCCCTTCAGTGATGATCCATCCCTACCCCGTCATCTGCCCCTTCAGCCCCACTCAGCCCTGCCTCCGCAGCCTGCAGAGTCTTCAGCCCATGGACACCCTCCATGCACCCCCCGCCCAGGAGCCTGAATGCCTCTCAGGGACAGATCCTGTGCAGGGGGCAGTGAGAGGATGCAAAGAGCCCAGTTCCCCACTCTGGCTCCCCCTACATCCCACCAGCTCAGGGGCCAGACCCAACCACAGCCCTGCAGCTCTCTGCAGCCTACGGCCAGCTCCAGGCTAGCGGTGCCGGTCCCACTAGCCACCCCAACCCTGAACACTCTGTCCTTCACTATGGCTGTGCTGGCTGAAATCTCTTTCCTGTGGGATCGTGGGGTCCTCAACTGACCCATGGCTAATGGGGTTATTCTTGTTTTTCTCCCCAGTTCCCGTCACCCTGGATCTGCATTACCAACAACTCGAACTTACTCCAGATGGCAGAACAATTGAACACAACCCCCCTTTCCTAGGGCCGGCTTCCCCCTCCAGGGCCCTGATCGCCGTGGGGAGGGAGGGATTGGTGGCCAGGAGGGATCATGGTGGGGAGGGCAGGTTTGCAGGTGGTACTGGGCGGTGGAGGTGGGGGACAGGTTGAATTGGGAGCTGGGGGTGCTGAGTGAGGCTGTGAGGGGCAGAGTGAGACAGGAGAAGCTGAAAAGACCCCCTGAGAGGGGGTTCCGGGCTCTGGGGAGATCCGAGGGGCAGCATCACCCCAGGGAGGCCGACGCTCTGATCTAGAACTGGGGTGTGACACCGACAGTGATTAGGATGGATCTGGAGGAGAAGGGAGGAGTCTCTCGTTTTATAGTGTCAATTCAATGGCCCTTATCCTGGAGATGCCTGTCAAAGAGTTTGTTCCCGTTCCTCAGCCCAGGATTTGCTTCAGGGAAGGACAAGGGGAAACCCTTAACATCTGCTCTCCCCCACCCCACACCCAGTGACTGGGATTTCCCTCAGAAATTAATGGTTAGGTGGATCTGTTAGTCAGGGAGATCCAGTGGCAGGAAACAACACAGGACCATCTGCAACAGGAGAAACAGCCCCAGTCCCTGGACACCACCTGCCCCTGGAGACAAGGAAGCAAAAGAAAACAGCGCAGGACTAGAGAACATTTCCAAAAGCTCCTGTCCGCCAACCTTCCCAAATGGAGGAAGGGGGATAAAACAGAGCAGGAGCAGCCAGAACTGGAAACACCCTGTGACGAAGTGGAGATATTCCTGGGGTTTTCTCTGAGTGCTGTGTGAGTGCCTCAGTTTCCCCCATATGTTACTCATGGATTTCGGTGATGGGACCTACGTGTGTGATCATTGCAGAGGCCACTAGAGGGTGGAAAGGTTCCACAGCCACATATACACAGACCTAGCCAGGACCCCACCCCCCGCCCTGGCTCAACCAGCTGCAACAGGTTGTGGCAGGTGGAGACCAGGACGAGAGGCCACCTTGCCCGAAAAGGAGACAAAAGACTGGGGAGGGGCACGGGGATGGCTCTGGGGGTGGCTGGGGCTCTGAGACTCTCCAGGTGGTCGCTGCTGTAACTTCTAATTAAGCTGCTAACAAAGTCTTTCTCCGCTGTGATCCTGAGAACTAATAAACCCTTCTGACTTCCACCTAGCTGTGAATCGCTTCTGACTGCAAGGCGGGGGGCATGGCCCCTTTGGCGACATGGAAGAGCTCCCCAGGGTCCCATCCAGGGGGTCTTGCAGAGGGAGCTCAGGCAGAGCAGGGGGGCTGAACGCTGCGAGGCCAGATTCAGGGGGAGGCTGCACTGGCGTGCGGGGACCCGAGGTGGCAGACTCTGAAACACCAGAGTCCTGACTGGCTGTGCCCCAAGTGGCACCAGAGCACGGTTCCTTGGGGACTCCGTCACACACACCCTGAACAGAAGGGGAAAAAGAAACACCAGAACCCCGAGGTCTGAAATCCCACCTGCAAAACCGCTCCCATGGGACAAAGGGAATCATGCCGGGAAACACACTCAGAACTTGACGCCAGCAGGGATCTCTGGAGCTGACTCTCCTGTTCCAGGGATACCAGGGCCAGGAAATATGACGGGGGGAATCAAACCCAAACGCTGACACCTGGGAAAGAACCTCATCGCAAAGGGTGGGGAAATGGAGGCACGTCAGATGTTTCCACCCATCTGATCTCAAAGGAACGCTGCAGCAATTCATGATAACGCTATTGGAAATTGTAGCGAGGGGGTCGGGGTGGAGGAGGGGAACAGGCTGCTAGCCTGCAGTGTTGGCAGGTCTCATGGTATTTGCTGTTTCCCTTAAAGCTCCAGCTCCTGGAGTCCAGGGATCGGGGGAGAATCTGAGTCTGGGTTTAAAACACATATAAAGTAAGTTTCTAGCCTACGGCTGTGGTGTGGTGCTGTAAGTGTGAGCCCAATGCACCTGTGCGCTGGGTCTGGCTTTACTGCTGCATGTGCTGCATCTAAAACTCCAGGGCCTGGCTGTCGGTTCATTGCAGGTCGTGGTGGGATCCAGCAGCGAATGGGGGTGGGAGCCCTGCGCTGCATAGTCCCTGAATGCTGGTTCCATGCTAGGTAAAAGCTGTGTGTGCGATGAGCTGGCTGGGCCCAGACAGCGCTCGCTGCATCAGAGCCTAGTGGGAACAAGGCAGCTTCGGTGTCATTGTCACTTTAACTGCCTGTAGCTGGTAAAGGTGAACCCAAAGAGGGTGTTATGGTGTGAAAACACTTACCTCCTGGCACAGGAAATATTCCCCGTCCCTTTGTTTGTCCAGCCCGGCACACTCTGCTCTGGCCACTCCCAGCCCAGCAGGCGTTTCGCCGGGCACTGGAGAGGGATTGCCCACACTTGGCTGTTCTGAACCCCCAGGGACTGCAGCTGAAACCCCAGCCTCTCCCAGTACAACCAGCAGGGCTCAATGAAACCTGAATGTGCTAGATGCATTTGGGGGAGGTAGGAAGAGCCACAGGGCCATTCCAGAGCCCCAGAACAGCAATTCCAGGCTCCTCCCAGGTGGCACTGGGGATCGCAGCATCCTCCCAGCTGGAGGGGAAAAGCTCTCACAGCCCATCAGGTCAATGCCCATTAAGCCCTGGGAGGTCGCAGGGGCCTCATGTAGGACAAAGGGCAGGAGGGAGGATGGCAGATTCCCTCAGGTGCCGGTGCAGGGATAATCACAGCGAGCCCGTTGGTATTAGAATTAGCTTCTCATGGTGCTTTACCAACCCTTGCCCTGCAGGGCTGGCTGATTCCACTATAAAAGCCAATTTTTCTTGGCCATCAGCATCTCAGGGAATTTGCCAATACCCACAAGTCAAGACCAGGGTGTGCTTAGGAATTTTCCACCCCCCCAGTAGATCCAGAAGGTCCCCTATCCAGGGGGTGGAACATGGGTCAGGGTGGGGATAGGGTTTGCTTTCCTAAAGTCCCCAAACACCTTGTGGTGTTATCCTTTTCAGGAGCCATCACAACAGGAGATGCCCAGGGGCTTTTGAGCTGAGCCCGGTGGGACTTGCTCACTTTCCCGCACTCTGTCACTGCTCAGACCCCTGGCTCCTGGGCTGCAGAGACAGTCTCCCCTGGAGAACAGTAAGAGACAGAGAGAAGGAGCCACAGAGACACCGGCTGGGCCAGAAATAGCCTAGAAATAGCACGGTATGAGAGGTTCTTCAGTCCCACATCACAGAGTGTGATACGCCCCCGCCCCTCTGGGCTGCTAGCTCGCGGTCAGGCTGGGGAGCGCTCTGCCGGGTGTGGGCTGAGGTGTCTGCACAGGAGGCTTTGCAGATGCTCAGGGCGCTGTCGGCTCATCCTGCAGATCCCTCACTGCACAGTGCACGGAGCAGCCGGACTGTGTGTGCAGAGTCACTGAGCAGGAGCCGCTGCTCACGGCACCGACTCTCCCCTCCCTGCCCTTCTGAGCAGCAGCCCGTCACTCTCTAGTCCCGCAGCATCTGGCTCCATCAATATCCCCTGCAGGGCGAGGGAGATGGATCTGATTCTGCCCGGGCTGCCCTGGGATTGGGCCGGGGGAGGTAGGCAGGATTCATCCCAGGGTCCAGGAGCAGCAGGGGTGCGTCGCTCTGTGAGATCAATGAAACCCCTGCAGTCTATTTCCCAGCTTGTCTCTCAGACACTTGCCCTGTGTTTCAGGCCCATCCCAGCCAGGCTCTCCCCACACTGGGACACAACCAGCCCTTGTGTGTTGGCTTTGGGCCAGAAGGGACCGTTAGCTCTACCAGTCCGACCTCCTGGACAGCCCAGAGACTCCCCCAGACCTCCATATTGAGCCCTAGAACTCGTGTGGGACTAAGGCCTACTCCAGGAAGGCCTCCAGCCTGTCTCTGAAGCCGTCAGCGATGGAGAATCCCCCTGCCCTGGGGGGTCTGTCCCAGGGGATAATCACCCGCCCGGCTAGAAACTGGGGCCTCATTTCTCACTGGGACTTGTCTGGGCTCAGCTGGGACCAGGCTCCCCAAGGCTCAGCCTGACCCCAGGCCTTAGAGGAGGGAGGGACGTGACGGGGGCGGGTTTGTGGGAGCTTTGGGTGAATAGCCCCAAGTCACCGGAGCCCTGGGCTGTGGGCTCAGCTCTGCTGTAGCACTGTCAGCCCCCGATCTCGGAGCCCGTCGCCCAGGGCGGCTGTACGGGGGGGGGACTGATGGTCCCAAGCGCCCCCGGGATGGAGTGGCAGAGGGGGGAGGGAGTCGATTCTCTTAACACCTGGTGACTGGGCCGTGCTGCCTCCCCGGAGTCAGCAGCGTGTGGGCCCGAGGTGACGGCTGAGAGCTCCTCAAGGGAGACAAAGCCACAGCCAACGTCCCAGTGGGTGATCTCCCATTGCCCATGCAGGGCAGGCCTCACACCTGAGGGCAGATGGCTTGGGGGCTGCCTGGCCCCACTCTGCACGGAGCAGGAGCTGCCCTTTCTCAACTGCTCCAGGTCCTTCAGCAACTGGGGCCAGATTTAGAAGCCAGCTCTGCAGACGGGCGCCTCGTGTGAGCGACACAGTGCCCAAGGGAGTGAAGTGCCTAACTCTCATTGGCTTCCAACAGGAGTCAGGTGCCCGGCCTGCCTAGGTGCCCTCGTGATTCCTACAAGGCACCTCGCTGCATCGCTAAGTGCCTAAATACCTTTGTCACACTGGCCCCATGTATGCAGAGAGGCAGTGTGGCCTGATGGGCAGAGCACTGGCCTGGCAATCAGGAGTCCCGGCTTCTGTTCCTGACTGTGCCCCTGCCCCGCTGCATGACCTTGGGCCAGTCACGTCCCCACCTTCCTGTGCCTCAGTTTCCCCATCTGTTTCCCTCCTGCGTAAAGCACTTTGAGGCCTGTGGATGAGCGAGGTGTGATTATTGTTAAACCCTCCAGCCAGGCCAGGCCTGCGTTTAATAGGGTGGGTTTGGCTGAGTCCTCTGTTACTAAATCAGGGGAGACTTTTTATTGATGTATTTCAGGTGTGTTTGATTCTCAGCCTTCCAGCCCTAAATAGAGACGCTGTGGGCGGGGGGCGAGGGGGTGTGCAAGGGACAGGAAACGGGAAGCGGTGATGTTCAGACGCTGGAACAGGACGGGGCAGAGCAGAGAGGGTCGCGGTGTCCCTGCTGCCTCAGCCATACGGCCCTGACTGGGAGTCAGAGCAGTGACAGTGTCTGGGTTCCCTACCCAGACTGACAGCTGGACGAGACTCTGAGCGGGGAGGGGGTCCTTCTTTCCTGAGGGGCCGAGGGGACAGATTGGAGCATGCGAAGGCTGAGGCTTGTCCTGTCCCTGCACCTTACGGAGCAGAGGGGGCAGGACGGGCAGGGAGCGATTGTGAATTGTCCCCTCCCGACCCTATCAACAGCAGAAGCCAATTGGATCTTTTCCACCCTGACTGGTTCCCCCACCGCCCCGATGATCCTGTGTCTGTGCCTTTTGCTGCCCGGTGAGTATCCCCAGAGTGGGGCTGGAACCAGGGCCCGTGTTCATGGGGGGAGCACAGACCCCATCAGACATTCAGAGCATCTCACAGCTGGGGAGGTTCTAGCCCGGCATTGAACACACCTCACCTTTCTGTTCCCAGCGCTGAGTCCCAGCAGCCAGCAGATCTGCTCAGCTCCCGGTGAGTCCGTCTGTCTGTCTGTCCCCATTTACCCCTTCTTTTCCAGGTGCCCAGCCCCCACCCCTTGGGCCGTGCCCTGCTCAGTGCGGTGTTGGCAGCAATGGCACGGGAAGGCGGACGGGGCTGTGTGGGATCCGAGCGGGGTGCGCAGGTCTCCCCCAGCCCCTCTGTCCCCCTGCCTCTCAGCTCCGCTCTGACCCGGGGCACGCGGGTGAGAGAGTCACGTCCCCGGGGCACTGGCTGTGGGATGCGGAGAACGCCCCGGCTCTGACCCCAAGGGATTCACCTTCCCACGGCACCGGCTCCCAGCCCCTCGTGGCTGCAGACCTGTCCCTGGAGCTCACCCCCCCCTCATGGATGTAGCTTTTGCCTCAGCCTTAAATATCCACAGCACCGTTAACAGGGAGCCCAGGCCGGGCTGGGGCGTTCAAGAGGTTACAGCCAGAAGGGACCTTAGATCAGCCCGGCTGAGCTCCCCGCCAGGGAGCCACCAACAGCCTCATTCACAGCTCTGACCCGTTCCCCTTCCCAGGCGCCCTCCCGGCCCCCATCCTCTACCTGAACCAGACGTCCGCCCGGCCGGGGGTCTCCGTGCGGCTCCAGTGCTCCGTGTTCTCCCGGGCCCCAGCCACTCGCGTCATCTTCTGTAAGGACGGGGAGGAGGTTTCGTCCCAGAGGGGCTCAGTGGGAAAACTCACCTACGACTATGACCATGTGGTGTCCAGGGGCAGCGCTGGGAATTACTCCTGTGGGTACGAGATCAAGGACAGCGATAACCAGGTGACCAGATCCCAGCTCAGCCCTGCCCAGCACCTCAGCGTCACCGGTAAGGGTGCGTGTGTGTGTGTGTGTGTGTGTGTGTGTTTGTGTGTGTGTGAATGAATGAGACCATATCAGCTCAGTCCTTCTCAGCCTCACGGGAAGGCGATGATGGTGACTGGCAGAGGGACAACCGGGGGCGTTTGAAAGGGTACAGTGAGGCCAGAAGGAATCATTGGATCACCCAGGCTGAGCTCCCGTTTGACCCGGGCTAGAGCACCGGGCCCAGCGACCCTGCATCCAGCACAGCAGGCCTGGGCAGAGGCCTGGTGTACTGCTGGGGCGGTGAAGGAGGCGGTCAGATATTGACCTGCCCAGCAGCAATTCCCCTGCCAGTTCAGAGCTGGGTCCCATCGCCCTGGTGATTCCCGGGAAAGGGGGATCCAGTGTCTGCCGTGGCTCCAGAACCTTCCCTTTGCCTGGGCCTGGAATTGCCCCGATGCTGCCTGTGCCAGTTGGGGGGTGGGAGAGGCACAAGGACAGGGAGGATGTTAGGGCAGCGCTGGAGGGGTTAGGGATGGACACAGCTCCTTGGCTGTCGGCTGGCCAGCTCCATGGGGCAGCGACTGGACTTTGCCGCATGGGCTATGGGGGCAGGCTGAGGGCTTGGCTATATCCCAGACCGTACCCAATGGCCAGGGGCCAGCCTCTCTGAGGGGTCACCTCTCTCCCAGCCGTACTGCCCCAGCTGGGTCAGCGGGATGCCTGCGCTGGGGCCCTTGTTCTAAGAGAAGAATGGCACCAGACAATGGGGGCCCAGCCTGACAGAACCTCTGGGCTCTTCCACAACCCAAATGATCCCAGGTAATAAAGTTCCTGGGCACTGGAGAGAGCTCGTCCCCGTCTGCCCAGCTGGGCTGGAACCAGAGCCTCCTGCCAAGATGTGGCACAGACCCACCCACCATTAATTTACCTCCTGCTGCACCGACAGCACCGGGAACTACCGATGACCTGATTGACAGCTCTGAGCCATTCCCCTTCCCAGGCACTTTCCCTGTCCCCACGCTCTACCTGAACCAAACGTCCACCTGGCCAGGGGACTCCGTGCTGCTCCAGTGCGCCGTACTCGCCCAGACCCCGGCCACTTGTGTCCTCTTCTATAAGGACAGGAAGGAGGTTTCATCCCAGACAGGTTTAATGAGAAGGTCACCTAT
>NW_027132274.1:0-3710 GCF_026122565.2 Emydura macquarii macquarii
CAAAAAGGAGATGTAGACAAGTTGGAGAGAGTACAGCAGAGGGCAACAAAAATGATTAGGGGGCTGGAGCACAGGACTTGAGGAGAGGCTGAGGAAACTGGGCTTGTTTAGTCTGCAAAAGAGAAGAATGAGGGGGGATTTGATAGCGGCCTTTAACTACCTGAAAGGGGGTTCCAGGGAGGATGGGGCTAGGCTGTTCTCAGTGGTGGCAGATGACAGGACAAGGAGCAACGGTCTCAAGTTGCGATTGGGGAGGTCTAGGTTGGACATTAGGAAAAAGTTTTTCACTAGGCGGGTGGTGAAGCCCTGGAATGGGTTACCTAGGGAGGTGGTGGAATCTCCATCCTTAGAGGTTTTTAAGCTGAGGCTTGACAAAGCCCTGGTTGGGATGATATAGCTGAGGTTAGTCCTGCTTTGAGCAGGGGGTTGGACTAGATACCTCCTGAGGTCCCTTCCAACTCTAATATTCTATGATTCTGTGATTCTATGAGGGGCAGGCACAAGGGCAGTGGGGGGGAAGGGAAGAAGCAGGCACCAGTAGGACAGAGGGGGCTGAATGGAGGGGCAGATTCCAGGAGGCTGTGTGGGTTGAGGGGAGGGTTGGGCTCCAGGGGAGAAGAAGGGGACAGACCCAGGGGCAAAGGAAGGGGGGGGGCTCCATAGAGGAGTCATGGGGAGGGTCAGGTGCCAGGGGTGGGGAATGAGGAGTGGGGCAGGAACCAGAAGGAAAGAGCTGGGCAGCTACCGGGGGGCAGACGGGGTGGCTAGGGCTGGGGTGGTCACTGGAGGACAGAGCAGGGTGAGTGGAGGGGCAGGTGCCAGGGGGCAGAGTGGGGTGATAGGAGGGGTGGGCACCAAGCAACCAAAGGGGGGGGCAAGAAAATGGGTGGGCAGTGGGGCACAGAGTAGGGAGAGGGATGGGGCTTGCACCAGGCCACACAAGGGGCAAACACAGGGTTAGGCCCCAAGGAGGCAGAGGGGGAGGGAACGAAGGGGCTGGCACAGGGGGTAGAGGGGAGGGAGGGAAGGGGCAGGCACCAGGTGGGCAAAGGGCGAGTGGGGGAAGGTGCAGATGAGAAGGGGACAAAGGGGGTGATGGGTGGGGCAGGCATCAGTGAATCATGGGGGGGACAAGGGACGGGGCAGACAAACACCAGGAAGGTTGAGGGGGAGGTGAGTGCAGGGATGGATGCAGGGAGGGCAGAGGGACCGGCACCAGGGGGCAGGAGGGTGGGTGATGGAGGCAGAGGGGGAGCAGAGGGAGGTGTGGGCACTAGGGGGGACAGAGGGAGGGGAGGGGTAAGACCCAGAGGGTAGAAAGGGGGTGAGGGAGGGGTGGGCACCAGGGCCCAAAGTAGGGCAAGAGAAGGGGGGCCTCTGGGGTACAGGGTATGCCAGGGAGGCAGAGAGGGTGATGGGGGAGGGGGTTACTAGGGAGGAAGAGGAGGGGTGAGCACCAGGGGACAGAGGGGCAGTGAAAGGTGGGGCTGGCTCCAGGACACTAGAGGGGGTGAGGGAAGGGGCAGGCAGGCGGGGCAGAGGGATCTCAATGGGAGCGGCACACACCAGGTGGGCAAAGGGGGCGCGTGGGAAGGCACAGGTGACAAGGTGACAAGGGCGGTGAGGGGAGGGGCAGGCACTAGAGGGCAGAAAGGTGAGAGGGGAAAGGCAGAGCCCAGGGGAGCAAGGAAAGGGGCAGTCGTTAATGGGGAGAAGTTGAGGATAGCAGGGGTGGGTGTCTGAGGTACAGGGGGGCAGGTGGAGGGGTAGGCACCAGGAGAGGTGAGGGTCAGATGCAAGGAGGGCAGAGGTGGGAGGGTTGGGTATCAGGGGTAGAATGCGGGGGACGGACAGGTGGCAACTTGGGGGACAGAGAGGGCAGGGGGTGAAGGAGAGAGTGGTTTCCAGGGGGAAGAGGGGTGTGGAGGAGAAGGGCACATGCCAGGGAGTCAAAGGGGGGTGAGAGGTAGGGCCCCAGGGAAGCAGGAAGTGGATGGGGGGAGTCGGGCAGGGGGAGGATAGAGGCAGAGGACAGGTGGGCCCAGGGGTGAGGGACGGGTAAGGGAGGGGCAGGAGCCAGAGGGCAGAGGGGGAGCAGGAGATGGATGGGCACCAGGGGGGCAGAGAGGGGTGAGGGAGGGGCCCAGCAGTTCTAGACCTCACCTGAGGGGAGAGACCCCTTTCCAATTCCTTCTCTACCTCACATGGGGAGTAGGGGGGATTGAACTTGGTCTCCCAGCTGAGGCCCAGCCATGGGGCTAAAGGCTAGAAGGGAAGCGGTAACTCCTTTTTCTGTTGAAATTACTCAGCAAACTCGACGTGGATTCGTAGATAGTTTCAGTTGACCCAAAATATAATTTTTTGGCAAATAAACTATTTGTTCAGAACACTTCGCCCAGCTCCAATTCAGATTTGTCTAAGCAATTTAGGAGCCCAAATCCCAGTGACTTGCAGAGAGTGACTGTCAATAACCCCAGCAACGCACAGTTAAGGGCCAGGCTCAGGATGGCAGGCATGAAACAATCCAGAACTACCGTTAAATTTGCCGTGGGTAGAAAATTTCCAACTGGGTCCCTGATCTCACCCCAGAACCAGGCTGAACTGGAGACTCGGTTCCAGCCTGAACTCTCTCCCCAGAACCATTTGTCCCATGGACTCTGCGAGCAGAACAGACCCTCAGTATCTGGATGAATCCCAGCGTGGATAATGGTCACAGAGACTGTCCCAGATCCTTAGTCTCCATCTAAGGACTGAGCCAGCCCCCCCTCTTCGCTCTTATTTACCAGCCCTGTGTCAAACACTCTGGGAACTTGCACACCAGGACTCTGGAGACACTTTGGATGTGTCTACGCAGTCTGAGGCAGCAAATCTCAGATCCAGGTGGACAGACACCAACTTGTGGCATTCATGCTACAGCACTAAAAATAGCCATGCAGACATTTGGGTTCAGGGTGGCTTCATTTAAGGTCACACACTTGAGTTTGTCACCTCGACTCTGAGGCTAAGAAGATACTGTAGGATGGGAGCAGCTTAATTTCACAGGCGGGGGAGATGGGAGATGATCAGGGTTAACATGGGAAGCGTCTCCTGGCCTTAGCTCTGGACTCACAACCAGGCTCCATAATAACAATCTCTCTTGCTCCTCCCCTGGGATCCAGACACCCCGGCTTTGCCAGCAGAGTGTGCGGGTCCCCTCCATGGACATTCTGGCCCATGGCACTGACACGCTGCCCCGTGAGGCTGCAGGGCTCGTGCGCTGTTTAGACAGCTGCCCCAGGCTGGGGCTGCCCGGGTGTTTCCACAGAGTTTACAGGCCCTGAAGGCCCTGATGGGAAGTGTGAGTAGCATGGCTGGAAAACTAGAACAGTGATTTCTGGCACATGAGCCTGCTATGCTGGGTAGACAGTAATAACCAGGAGAACTTGAAACTGATTCTATGGCTACATCTGAGCCGGGAGGGGTGATTCCCAGCTCATGTAGATGCTGGCTTCTTTTAGGAGCTAGTGCAGGTACGTCTACTTGAGCTGGGAATCACCTCCCAGCTCAGTATAGACGTATCCTGAGAGAAGCGAAGTAACAGCTCCTGGAACACGTTCAAGAACTGGAAAGACTAAAGCTGATGACTCAGGAGAGGACAGAGTAGCATTGATGGCTTTGGTGTGCGTGGTAAGAGAGAGAGAGCCCAGCAATACATTACCAGGAGGCTGTAT
>NW_027132275.1:0-3771 GCF_026122565.2 Emydura macquarii macquarii
CACTGCTGACTGCGGACGGTGGGGCTGCATCGTTCATCTTTCGGGGTGTATAAGGCTTTCCACAAGTGTTCTATTCAGGCGGACTCACTACAGGAAGCTCCTGGTGTGGAACAGGGGTGCTGAAGGCTTTGAGGTCGGTCCCAGGAGGCGCTGAAGTCAAGGTGGCTTACCCTAGTGAGAGTCTGCCCTGAGGAGTGTCACACAGGAGAGGGTCCGCGTGGGTGGCTTTTTTTTATGGATTTCTGACTTTCCTTCCCTGAGATGCTTCTCAGCCTTGGGGGAACCTGAGAGGTGGTAAGTGGTGTGTGCATGGGGAGGGCTAGGCTGGGATTTGTGGCTGTGCCGTGTATGCTGATTGGGTTTGTCATCATGCCTTAGAGACTGGAGGAATTGTAGGGAAACAGTCATGAAATCAAAAGAAATTATGTCACAGAATTGGTTTTAAAATGATTTTTTTACTAAATTAATAATATTCATTCATAAAACTGCATTCATTCATAAAGTCATGCTCATTCATAAACCATGTTTATTCATTAAACTGCCACACTGTGCTAATTGAAAAAGCTTCTTGATAGAGCCACTTTCCTTCACCTGCTATGAAAGCCATCCTTCGCTATAAATATAGCTATCACTGATAAAGTGTCTTTAAGTTACTTTTCTTTAAGGCACTTCCTCCTTATCCTTTTGCTGTTTGTCACTTGAGCTCTTATTGTCACTGATAGAAATTGGTATAAAAATTGTCTTTATAAAACTATCTTTTAAGTGATTAATTTCCTTAGTGCCACCAGATGGGGGAGGGGAAAAGAAGAGAGGTAGGTTGGCAGGTGCCCTCCATGGTGTGGGCTGAAAAATGGTCACTGGTTGGGGCTTTAACATGTTGTAGAGGCCAATCGCCTGGGCAGAGGAGCTGCCGTCCTGGAAAGTGTGGGGAGCGGGAGATGAGAGGACAGCCTGGGCGAGGAGGGAGGGAGTGGGCAGGAGATTTGGAAAGCCTCCTAGCTCACATGTGCCAAAAATGGATGCAGCCCTGGGCCTGCAGGATGGAAGCTATCGTGGCCGCGTAGCACAAATACATTAGAGCTCCACACTGACACGCCGAGATTCCCTCTGAGGATCTGCCTCTTGGTCCCAGTCTGGGTTTGTGGCTGGGAATCGGCTCCGTTGCTGCAGGGCAGGAATCTGGTTCGCTGTCTGCCTGAGCGGGGCCAGGGACTGAGTCGCAAAGAGATCCTGGCTCTCAGGGGACAGCTTTTCACCGACCTCATTGCGCATCCTCACATGAGGGGTGTGACTGTCCTCGGGGGAGGGGAGCAGGCGACAGGTTCCACACCCTTTCTGGATCGGGTGGGGGTGTAGCTGTGTGCAAAATCCTGGCCGGGTCCTCACAAAATGGGCAAGTGACATGTCCCCTGCCAGATTATTGTTCATCGCTGTCTGGATTTATTATTGCTGCACAATAAGGCCGCTAATCAGCTATCGCAGCGCACATGTGTACTAACGGAGGGCACAGAGCAGCAAAGACCTCTATGGCTCGTGGTGCCGGCACAGCGTATTTATGCAAGTTACAGGTGCAGAAGTTTGGCCTGTACTTATTTACTCTTGAAAAAGGACCCAAACTTAGACTGTGACTGTGTGGAGACATTAACCATTATAAGAAAACCAGGCAGGGCAGTGGGTGTAGTTAGGGAAGGAGGGACGGAGGCAGGTTGGGTTTGGAAGGGTCGAGGGGATCACTTGTGCCTGTCGGGAGTCTGGTGTAAAAGGCTGAGCCAGGCAGCAGGACGGGGCTCCACATAAGTGCTGCTGTGCTGCAATGTACCTGGAGCATAAAGAGTAATAAAGACACTTGGGGCAGGTACCGGGTGCACTGTACGTGCTGCTTAATTCCCCAAGTGGACCTGCCAGCCAGGGGCTCCAAGAGCTGATGGGGGAGCCCAGCCACAGTCAGATAGTTACAAATGAACATCCCCACCATTGTCTGTCTGTAAATTGTTTGTGCTGTGAATTGTTGGTGACAACAGAGTTTTGTTACTTCAGATACCAACAATTATTTTGTACTTTAACCTGCTTTCCAGCAGATCTTCCCATGTAATAGTGCAATCAGACTGGATAAGAAACCCCAGTAACTGCCCCTAATTTCATTGGAATATAGGGAAAGGACCACAGGTATTTCTGAAGGAAAGTTTATGGAAAAATTACCTATTTTCAGCTTAACCTTTCCCTGTGTGTAAAAACTGGGAAAAACATGTAGCTTCACCAGCTCATGCTACTTAGAAACCAGCAGACAGGATGAAAAGCTAAATGAATCCATCACAAGTGAATTTGAGGGTGTGGATTTTCAAATAATTAGGGTAAGTAGAGGGCGCTCTGCAATGAATTGAATATTTTCAATAAATCTTCAAATTGAACTGCCTTGAAACTCTTCATACTGCATCAAGGTTAATAAAAAAGAAGCATTTGTAGCAATGCCATGTGATGTACCTCCTTATACCTCTATTCAACTACCTCTTCAAGAAATTAGGTTCAGTCACTAATTTCAAGGAGTTAGACCAATTAATCACTATTTTTACAGAGAATTCCAGAAGCTGGAGGACACAACCCAGAGCAATTGGGATGAATTTCCTGGAACAACTTTTTTTTTCTGGGTGCTCTAAAGGTCACATGACAACAAAAATATTACCCTTTGGACTGATGTATGGAAGGGTCGAGGGGATCACTTGCGCCTGTCGGGAGTCTGGTGTAAAAGGCTGAGCCAGGCAGCAGGAAGGGGCTCCACAGAACTGCTGCTGTGCTGCAATGTGCCTGCAGCATAAAGAGTAATAAAGACACTTGGGGCAGGTAGCCGGGTGCCCTGTACGTGCTGCTTAATTCCCCACGTGGGCCTGCCAGCCAGGGGCTCCAGGAGCTGACGGGGGAGCTCATCCACAGTCAGATATTTACAAGTGAACATCCCCACCATTGTCTGTAAATTGTTTGTGCTGTAAATGTTGGTGACAACAGAGTTTTGTCACTTCAGATAACAAAAATTATTTTGTACTTTAACCTGCTTACCAACACATTTCCCATGTAATAACGCAATCAGACTGGATAAGAAACCCTAATACTGACCCATAATTTCAGTGGAATACAGGAAAAGGACCACAGATATTTCTGAAGGAAAGTTTATGGAAAAATTAAGCTATTTTCAGCTTAACCTTTCCTGTGTAAAAAACTGGGAAAAACACGTAGCTTCACCAGCTCGTGCCACTTAGAAACCAGCAGACAGGATGAAAAGCCAAATAAATACATCACAAGATCATTTGAGGATGTGGATATTCAAATAATTAAGGTAATTAATTAATTAAGGTAAGGAGAGGGTGCTCACATGAAATGAATATTTTCAATAAATCTTCAAAATTGAACTGCATTGAAACCTTCATACTGCATCAAGGTTAAAAAAAGAAGCGTTTGTAGCAATGCCATGTGCTGTGCCTCCCCTTATACCTCTATTCAACTACCTCTTCAAGAAATTAGGTTTAGTCACTAATTTCAAGGAATTAGACCAATTAATCACTATTTTTACAGAGAATTCCAGAAACATAGAATATTAGAGTTGGAAGAGACCTCAGGAGGTCATCTAGTCCAACCCCCTGCTCAAAGCAGGACTAACCTCAGCTATATCATCCCATCCAGGGCTTTGTCAAGCCTCAGTTTAAAAACCTCTAAGGATGGAGATTCCACCACCTCCCTAGGTAACCCATTCCAGTGCTTCACCACCCTCCTAGTGAAAAA
>NW_027132276.1:0-37273 GCF_026122565.2 Emydura macquarii macquarii
TGGAGGAACCTACTAGGGGCCATGATCCTCTTGACCTGTTGCTCACAAACAGGGAAGATTTGGCAGGGGAAGTAGAAGTGGGTGGTAACCTGGGCAGCAGTGACCATGAGATGGTCGAGTTCAGGATCCTGACAAAAGGAAGAAAGGAGAACAGAAGGATACGGACCCTGGACCTCAGAAAAGCAGATTTTGACTCCCTCAGATGGGCAGGATCCCCTGGGAGGCTGATATGAGGGGGAAAGGAGTCCAGGAGTTAACTGGCAGCTCTGTGTTCTTGGGGAACCAGGGCACAAAACCCCTACTCTCTCTGGCTCACCTGAATACTGCCCTCCCCTCCCCCCCAGTCACTGCTTGCACCAGAAACCAAAGGCATCTCAATATGAAAAGGCAGTGGAAGACACACCTTAAACCCTCCCAACAACTCCTAGCCTCATCTACATCAAAGATGTAAAAAGGAGGCATCTCAATTAGCACATTGAATGGAGAACAGAAGCCTCATCTACATCGAAGATGGAACAAGAATTAGCATAGTGGATGGAGAAGCAACCTCCAAAGCAGGGATTGCACTGAACTCTGGGATTGGCAAATCAGGGATGCACTGCATAATGGGAGATCTCTGCTCCTGATGTTAATGAACTCACACCAGTACACATCCAGCTCCGCAGTTATCAGACATTCTAGGTATTGATATGGAAAACACTGAATCTGCCTGGTTGCATTGTGAGCTCCCTCAAGGAACACTGCCCATAGCCAGGAATGATCAGCTCCTTTTGTCCAGCATAAAGAAAACCACGCTGGGATACTTCCTTGAGACATTGTTTACCCATAAACAAACCTGGTGCCTACAAAAACCCTTACCCAAGTTCAGACCCCTGTTCTGATGCCTGGATCCAAATTCTGCATCAGTTCCACTGGAACTACCCCTCTTCCTGACTGATCGTGTTGGGGGCTCTGCCTGTCTCAAGCGCTCCAGACCCTAAGCTGAACAGCCTGTCTCCTGGAAATCTTTGAGCTGCGCGGAGTGGTGAGACCCCCCGTCTTTCCCCAACTCTCTCTTTCTCTCTCTGTCTCTTTCAGTCCAGGTATAGCTTCCTACTTTTGTAATCAACCCTGGGGTAGCTTTCTCCAATACCCCAACTGTAATTGTGTAGTATTGTAAGCGTTTGATTGTTTTTCTCTCCATGTATGGTATCATAAGTTTTTTATACCTGGCAATAAACTAACTGTTATAATCAAGCTGGTTGCAAATCTCTCTCTCTCTCAACTTCCTATCTTGCTCTGCAGCAACGGTTCTTTTACCTAAGCCAAAGATCCCTGGAGTGCCCAAAAATCCTATGGGGTTTGCTCATCAAGGGGGTTACTGCTAGAACAATTGTGGTGTAAAGGGGCATATGAAGGGGACAGCTGAGAAGTGCTGCTCTGCCTAGCCTACAGAGTCCAGGGGCAAATAAGGGTGGCAGCTGAAAGTGCTTTTTGACCCAGCCTGCTCGAGAAGTGTGCTCTATTCTGGTGTGTTGCAAAGGGGCATATAAGAGTGGCCACTGAAAGTGTGGTGTCACCCAGTTTGCTGAGTTCAGGGACACATAAGGGATCAGCTGAGAGTGCTGATAGCCCGGTCCGCTCAGACGCACTCAGTTAATCTGGAATGTGTGTGTGTATCTGTGGGGGTTATTTGAATCTGGTGCTGGAGGAGCCCAGCCCTGGAAACCTTAGGTCCTGCAGGATAGCTCCATTGGGAGGGGACTTGTAGCCCTATAAACACACAAGTAACACAAGCAGTACATTAGTAGAATCACACCCCCAGAATCAGACCCCCCTTCCAGGAAGGTAACCCTAATAAATGAGCATACCTCAAGGTGATGGGCAAATCTGGTAACAAGGAGAGCTGGCTTTATTTTAAAGAAATCTTATTGAGGGTGCAGGAACGAACCATCCCGATGTGCAGAAAGAATAGCAAATATGGCAGATCACCAGCTTAGTTTCACAAAGAAGTCTTCTGTGAGCTTAAATACAAAAAGAAAGCTTACAAGAAGTGGAAGCTTGGTCAGATGACTAGAGAGGAGTATAAAAATACTGCTTGAGCATGCTGGAGTGAAATCAGGAAGGCCGAAGCACAAATGGAGTTGCAGCTAGCAAGGGACATGAAGGATAATAAGAAGCGTTTCTACAGGTATGTTAGTAACAAGAAGTAGGTCAGGGAAAGTGCGGCCCCTTACAGAATGGGGGAGGCAATCTAGTGAGAGATGATGTGGAGAAAGCTGAAGTACTCAATGCTTTATTTGCCTCTGTCTTCACAGACAAGGTCAGCTCCCAGACTACTGCACGGGGCAGCACAGAATGGGGAGGAGGTGAGCAGCCCTCAGTGCTGAAAGAACAGGTTCAGGACTATTTAGAAAGGCTGGACATGCACAAGTCCATGGGGCTGGATGCAATGCATCTGAGGGTGCTGAGGGAGTTGGCTGATGTGGTTGCAGATTGTGGGGGTCCTGGATGATTGGAAAAAGGCAAATCTAGTGCTCATCTTCAAAAAAGGGAAGGAGGAGGATCCGGGGAATTACAGACTGGTCAGCTTAACCTCAGTCCCTGGAAAAATCATAGAGCAGGTCCTCAAATAATCCATTTTGAGGTACTTGGAAGAGAGGAAGTTGATCAGGAACAGTCAGCATGGATTCACCAAGGGCAAATCATGTCTCTATAACCTGATTGCCTTCTATGATAAGATGACTTGCTCTGTGGATGTGGGGAAAGCAATGGATGTCATATACCTGGATTTTATATATATATATATTCTTATTGGCAAGTTAAAGAAGTATGGGTTGGATAAATGGACAATAAGATGGATAGAAAGCTGGCTAGATCATTGGGCTCAACGGGTAGTGATCAATGGTTCCATGTCTAGTTCACAGCCAGTATCAAGCGGAGTGCCCCAGGGGTCAGTGCTGGGGCTGGTTTTGTTCAACATCTTCATTAATGAGCTGGAGGATGGGGTGGATTGCACCCTCAGCAAGTTTGCAGATGACACTACACTGAGGGAAGTGATAGATATTCTGGAGGACAAGGATAGGATACAGAGTGACCTAGACAAATTAGAAATCTGTTGAGGTTCAACAAGGACAAGTGCAGAGTCCTGTACTTAGGATAGAAGAATCCCATGCACAGCTACAGACGGGGGACCGACTGGCTGGGCAGCAGTTCTACAGAAAAGGACCTGGGGGTTACCGTGGACAAGAAGCTGGATATGAGTCAAGAGTGTGTCCTTATTGCCAAGAAGGTTAATGGCATATTGGGCTGCATTAGTAGGAGCATTGCCAGCAGTTTGAGGGAAGTGATTATTCCCCTCTATTCGGCTCTGGTGAGGCCTCATTTGGAGTATTGTGTCCAGTTTTGGACCCCCCACTATAGAAAGGATGTTGACAAATTGGAAAAAGTCCAGTGGGGGGCAAGAAAACTGATTAAGGGGCTGAAGCACATGACTTATGAGGGGAGATTGAGGGAACTAGGCTTGTTTAGTCTTCAGAAGAGAAGAATGATGGGGGATTTGATAGCAGCCTTTAACTACCTGACGGGGGATTTCAGGGAGGATGGAGCTAGGCTGTTCTCAGTGGTGGCAGATGACAGAACTAGGAGCAATGGTCTCAAGTTGCAGTGGGGGAGGTCTAGGTTGGATATTAGAAAAAGCTTTTTCACTAGGAGGGTGGTGAGGAACTGGAATGGGTTACCTAGGGAGGTGGTGGAATCTCCATCCTTAGAGGTATTTAAGGCCTGGCTTTACAAAGCCCTGGCTGGGATGATTTAGCCGGGGTTGGTCCTGCTTTGTGCAGAGGTTTGGAGTAGATACCTCCTGAGGTTCCTTCCAACGCTCATCTTCTATGATTCTATGAGATCCCTGCCAGATTACAAAGCTCAGGAGCTGTCAAATGAGGTCAGAGTGATATGACAGAGCTGCTAACAATAATATGCATCTCATTAAAATCGCTGCTATTCTGGAGACTCGGAGGTTTGGGAATGTTGTAGCCAGCTTTACAATTTGGTAGGAGTGATCCTGAGAATTACAGCCCAGTGAGCCTTACGTCAGTACGTGCTGAACTGGCTGAAACAATAACTACAATAGAAATCTAAAACAGCTCTATGACAATGATAGGATAAGGTCTGACTAACAGAGCTGGAAAGGAAACCTGTGTCCCACTAATTTATTAAATTGCTTTGAGTAGGTCAGTAAATAATGCACAGAGGAGAACCCAATGGTATAATTTACATGGACTTTCAAAAAGCCTTTAACAAAGTTCTTCACAAAAGGTTATTAAGGAAACTAAGTCATCATGGGGTGAGGGGCAAAGCAGAGCCTTGGATCAGAAACCAACTAAAAGACAGAAAACAGAGAGTAGGAATAAATGGTAAATGTTCATATGGAAGAAGGTGAGCAGTGGGGTCCTGCAACGTTGGCTATTAGCACTGCTGCTGGTTAGAATATTTATCAGTCACTTGGAAAAAGGGATAAGATGAGAGGTGGCAAAATTTGCAGATGACATATAATTATTTAGGTCAGACAAGACCAGAGAAGACAGAATTATTTCAGAGGGACCAAGCCTGGCTAACATGACGACTGATGAAATTCAGTGTTGATCAGTGTACGGGAAGGCACATTGCAGGAACAATTAGAGCTATTCAGGCAGGTTATAGAGTTCGAAATTAACTGTAACTACTCAGGAAAAAGACCCAGGCATCACTGTACACAGCTCCATGAAGATCTCTGCTCAATGTGCAGCAATGTTTTAAAGAATGAAGAGTTAGGATGCAGCAGAAGGAACAGGATAGAAAAAGTTTCTTACACACTCCCTCACCTGGGCACCGTGTGCAGTGCTGGTCACACCATCTCCGAACAGATAACACAGAGATGGGCAATAACAATGATTAGAGCCTGAAGGCAAGTTCATAGAACGAGTGATTTTAAAGGTGGGACATTTTAATTGAGATGGGAGATTTGACAGAGAAATACAAAATAGCAACTGAGGGAGAGAAATTGGGTGCTCAGACCTTTCTTCTTTCCTAAGACAAGAACAAGAGGACACTCAAACTGAAAAGCAGCAAATTTCAAAGTATAAGAGGAAATGCTGTTTTTATAGGATGCACAATTAACCTGTGGAACAACTTGCCACAAGATAGCCTTGAGGCCAAGTGATTAGCAGGAGTAAAATGAAAGGACATTTACATGGATAATGAGAACATACAGATTTATACTGGGTGGGATTAAATAAAACAGACGAGCAAAGAAAAAAACCCAAATGGAGAAAGGATTCAGAAAGGTGCAGACACTGATATGGAAATGTGACTATCCAGAGTTATCACCGCTCTCAAAAACACAGGCATTCTGGATGGGAGAGAAACCCCCTCCTGCGTCAGGGCACAAGGCACATGCTAACTGAGGGGGGGTCAGGAGGGAACTTTCCCTGGGGGCAGGTCAGTCCATCATTGGCCACTAGGGTTTCTCACACCTTCTCCTGAAGCAGCCAGTGCTGGGATGGCCACTGTCAGAGGCAGGATCCCAAACCAAATGGGCTCGGGTCTGATTTATTCTGGCAGCTCCTGTGTTCTTAAAAGCTTCTGTTTGAGAGTCTGATACAGCACAACACTTGCACACGCTGAACAGGGCTGGATTGACTCATGGGCCTAACGTCCAGCATGTGCTTAACTACCCTGCTGAATCAGGGCCTTAGTGAATCCAAATTAAAAACCTGTTTAGATAATTATCCCCAAATAAAACCAGCTTCTTTAAAGATAAAGCTCTTATGAAAATCAACTATTATTATCAGCTGAGGGAAGGGAGGCCCCATACCCAACCCAATGGCATTTCTGTCTGTCTGTGTGTAATGTAATAACTTTTGAAAACCACGTCCCATCTGCTCCAAAGTTTCAGGGCATGTTTTAGGCACCAGTGGGCAGAGCCTTCCTGATTTTGGTGAAAAATGGAAAACTTTAAAGCCTGATTTCCACTAAAATCTCAGGACACAGGGTGAGGCAGTGACCTCAGGGTTAGGATTAGGGTTTAGGGTGAAGATCAGGGGTCCCTCATCCCACTCCAGCCATCCCCCAGGCAGGTTTCTCATCCCCAGTCCAGCCAGACCCCTCCCCTCCCTGACCCCAGCCCCACTCAGAACCCGACTGATTTTGGTGAAAATCAGAAAATGGAAAAGCCGGATTTTACTGGAAATAGATTTTCCAATTTTCACCCAAGTCGATATGGATCTGCCCAGAGTGGGGGTGGGGTGGGGGTGGGACCTGGCCACAGGGGGCTGAGGGCTTGTCCTGGGGGTGCAGCTCTGCCTACATGAGTAACAAAGTGGGTGCCCCGCCCTGTATTACAGCTGTGCCTAGAGGCCAGGCCAGGCCAGTGCTGGGCTCTGCACAGACGTGGAGCAGTCGCCAGTCCCTGCCCCGAAGAGCTGCCAGTCTAACCAGACACGACAGGCCCAGGGCGGGGGAAGGGGCAGGACACACAAGCAGAGTGAGCAGAGCGATGGTGCAAATGGCACATCCCTGCCACCCTTTAACAATCACCCTGCGCTGGGCAGAGGGAGGGGATGAGCTACACGGAAAGGGAGTGGGAGGGGAGCAGGATGGTGGTGGAGGAGGTTGGGGTGACAGGACTGGGTGTGAGGGGGTCGGAGCCGGCAGCCAATCAGCACAGAGAGAAGATGGGCGAGTGACACTGTGACAAGCAGCGTGATGACATCATCAGCCACCGCGTCCCTGCCACCTTCTGCCTGCCAGGGGCACCCCGGGGGTGTGAAGTGCTGCAGCAGCTCCCAGCATGGGCACGTCGCTGGGACACGGTCGCAGAGTGACCCCAAACCTGCTCCCTCCCCCGCTGTGTGGGAGCAATAAACCCCCTGGGTTCAGTGCGTGGGGGCTGGGCAGGCCCGGCCATGGCGGGGGGCAAAGGGGCAATTTTAAAGGGGCCCCGGGCAGGGCAGAGGGCTCGATACCATGGGCGACGGGTGAAGCTTCTCCTTGGGGAGGTTAGTTCCCAGGTCCAGCCTCTTCTCTTCCACCTGTGGACCTACCCACACTCCACCCCTGCCTGCCCCAGGCCTCGCCCTTGTCCCTTCCCCCTTGGCCTGCTGCACGCACGTTCCTCCCTCCCTCCCTCACCCACTGGGTGAGCGTTCTCACCAGGTCCCTCCTCCCGCCCCCTCCGCTCTTGGCCCCCTCCTGTCTTCCACAGCCCCCCTTCCCCGCTCAGCCCCCCTGCCTCAAGGGAAGGTAGGTGTGGAAGAGAGGAGGGAGACGGAGCAGCAAAGGGGGAAGGAGGGATGCAGTGAGCATTGAGCAGTGGGGCTGAGCGGGAGGGGGGTGAGGGACATGGCGCTGAGCGGGCCAGCAGCTGTTCTGCCCTGCGGCCCAGAATTGCTGTTGTCAGGCCTGGATTTGGGTCTGTTCATTCGGTGCACTGAGTGTGCAGGACAAGGGGCAGAGATTCCCCGCGCACGGCACAAACCAGACTGACACAAGTGAGAGCTCCCACGGCACAAACCTGACTGACTCGATTCATAGTGAGAGCTCCCAATAGCTGCCCTGGGGTCTGTGCAACTTGTTGTATAGTTTGAGATTCCCCCTCCTCTCCCATCCCACTGAACCAAGGGACCGACCGTACCTTTCTCTGCCAGATGCGCCGCTGCAAGTCAATGACAGGAGAGGGGTGTTACAAGGGAGAAGATTTAACTTCAATTAGTGCAAACTCACAGAGTCATTTTTCTGCTGGTAGAGGCTAGAACACACACAGGGCTCTGCCCAGCTATTCCCGCTGCCAGCGTTATCCTGGGGACACAGCGCCTAGTGCAGTTAAAACGCTGAGTAAATGGCTGTCTCCTGTCCCTATCGGCTGAGTGAAGGGAGGCCCCACACTGAACTCGATGGCGTTTCTGTCTGTCTGTCTGGAATGGGATAACTTCTGAAAACTGCATCTCATCAACTCCAGTGTTTCAGGGCATGTTCTAGGCATCACTGGGCAGAGCCCTCCTGATTTTGGTGAAAACTGGAGAACTGTAAAACCCTGATTTCCACTAAAATCATTGTTTGATCTCTCAGGATACGGGGTGAGGCCGTGACCTCAAGGTTAGGGTTAGGATTTAAGGTGAGGGTGAGGTTAGAGTTAGGGTCAGCAGGCCCTTTTCCCCACTCCAATCAGCTCCCCCAGCTGGATTTCTTGCCTCCTCTTCAGCCAGCTACTGTCAACTGGGCTCCTCACCCCCATATTCCAGCCAGAAAAGCCTGATTTTAGTGGAAATTAGTTTTTTTCCAGTTTTCTGCTTTTCACAAAAATCAGTAGGGTTATGGCCGCAGTGTGTGTGGGGGAGGGACCCATTTGAAGGTGAGAGGAGGGTTTGAGGAGCCCACGTGGATGCACCACTGGGCCTATGTAAGCAATGAAGTGAGTGACCCTCTAGTTACAGAATTGCCACGTAACTGTGCTTCTGGATCGAAACCCTCAGGGTGTTTTGATGCTGTTTGGATTACGGGGACCATACATAATATTATTTAACATCCATATTTCATAATTATAATAATTAATGTGAGATAGGCCATGTCAGGTACTGTTAGAAAGGTTATAGTTTGCTAAGTATGATGATATTGTTTATGTGTATGTGTTATATTTGTATTGAAAGTTATGGATATGGAAGATATATCTGTATTTCAACTTGTGCTGTGTTTCTGGGCGACACCCCAGATAGGATGGCTGCAACACTAGCCTGCTTAATGGCCCATTAAGAAAACTCACAGGTACAATGGGCCCAGGGGAGAAGCCAGGGATACACCTGATGAGTCACCAGGACTTACTCATGTGACCCTGGACTCCATCTTATTCCTGTAAATTTCCACAAGCAGCATGGGAAAGGCCAAGGGACACAGAAGGCAGCTGCACCACATTCATTTTGTCTTCACTCCTCAGTCACTCTTTTAGTCTTCAGCCTTCACGTACCTCTGGATCAACTCATCTAACTGAAGCTATGAAACAAAGGACTGAGGCCCATCCAGGTACTGGATGTACACCAGAGGGATTCTACAAGCCTGCAAACTCTGCAATCCTAATGAAAACCTGATATAAATGGACTTTCCAATCATTTGTATGTATGTGATTGCTTTAATCATTTAACATTTCTCTTATAGTTTGTTTCTTTCCTTTTATAATAAACCTTTAGTTTTAGTTACTAAAGGATTGGCTGGCAGCGTGGTATTGTGGGTATGATCCAAACATATATTGATCTGGTGCTGTGGCTGACCCTTTGGGGTCAGGAAAACCTTTTTGGTAAAGAGCACAGAGTTTAAATAACTGGTCTCTTTACTGGACCTCGTGGCTGATTGGGAGCCAGAGACTGACATGCACTGAAGGGGGCTGTGTGTATATTTTGTTTTAGCTTCTTGATAACCAGTGTGGGGAATCAGAAGCACTGTTTGTGGCTGGTTGGAAAGTCTGACTTCAGTGTCACCCACCAGTGCTGGGAGAATCTGCTCTCCTTTTGCAGCCTGCCCTGACCTTGGCATTTTCAGGTGGCTACCATAGGCACGATGGGTCACATGTGTGCTTCACCTTCACTGCTAGATGCAAGGGCAGATACTGGGGAGAGGGGCAGTGGAGCAATGGCTCAGACACTGACTTTTTTCACTTCCAGTTCAGATTGCAGAGTTTCTAGGGCAGTGGTTTTCAACCTTTTTTCATTTGTGGACATAGTCTGCGGCCCTCCAGGGATTTGTGGCACACAGGTTGAAAACCACGGCTCTAGAGGGAGAAAAGGGTGAGAGGTGAGATACCCTCCTGTCATATTTATGGGGATAACTGTAATGTCAGTTAATGTAAGAGCTCAGACACTGACCTTTCTCACTGTCCAGTTCTGATCGCAGCGTCTCTAGAGGGAGAAAAGGGTGAGAGGTGAGATTTCATTCTGTCATGTTTATGGTGAAGTTCCTATTATTGTTTTGGGCAGCTGGGCTGTTGTTATGAAATAGAGAAACAAATAGACGGACACATGGAGAGACACAGATGGGTCCATCTGTGGCATATCAGTGCCACCCTTTAACAATCACCCTGCGCTGTGCAGGGGGAGGGGACGAGCTACGTGGAAAGGGAGGGCAGGGGAGCAGGACGGGGGTGGGGGAGGTTGGGGTGACAGGACTGGGTGTGAGGGGGTCGGAGCCGGCAGCCAATCAGCACAGAGAGAAGATGGGCGAGTGACACTGTGACAAGCAGCGTGATGACATCATCAGCCACCGCGTCCCTGCCACCTTCTGCCTGCCAGGTGTGTGAAGTGCTGCAGCAGCTCCCAGCATGGGCACGTCGCTGGGACACGGTCGCAGAGTGACCCCAAACCTGCTCCCTCCCCCGCCGTGTGGGAGCAATAAATCCCCTGGGTTCAGTGCGTGGGGCTGGGCAGGCCCGGCCATGGCGGGGGGCAAAGGGGCAATTTTAAAGGTCCCGGGCAGAGGGCTAGATACCATGGGCGACGGGTGAAGCTTCTCCTTGGGGAGGCTCGTTCCCAGATCCGCCTCTTCCACCTGTGGACCTACCCACACTCCACCCCCGCCTGCCCCAGGCCTCGCCCTTGTCCCTTCCCCCTTGGCCTGCTCACACGCAGGTTCCTCCCTCCCTCCCTCACCCACTGGGTGAGCGTTCTCACCAGGTCCCTCCTCCCGCCCCCTCCGCTCTTGGCCCCCTCCTGTCTTCCACAGCCCCCCTCCCCGCTCAGCCCCCCTGCCTCGAGGGAAGGTAGGTGTGGAAGAGAGGAGGGAGGGAGCAGCAAAGGGGGAAGGAGGGATGCAGTGAGCATTGAGCAGTGGGGCTGAGCGGGAGGGGGGTGAGGGACATGGCGGTGAGCGGGCCAGCAGCTGTTCTGCCCTGCGGCCCAGAATTGCTGTTGTCAGGCCTGGGTCTGGGTCTGTTCGTTCCGTGCGCTGAGTGTGCGGGACAAGGGGCAGAGCTTCCCCGCGCACGGCACAAACCAGACTGACTCGATTCATAGTGAGAGCTCCCAATAGCTGCCCTGGGGTCTGTGCAACTTGTTGTATAGTTTGAGATTCCCCCTCCTCTCCCATCCCACTGAACCAAGGGACCGACCGTACCTTTCTCTGCCAGATGCGCCGCTGCAAGTCAATGACAGGAGAGGGGTGTTACAAGGGAGAAGATTTAACTTCAATTAGTGCAAACTCACAGCAGTCATTTTTCTGCTGGTAGAAGCTAGAACACACACAGGGCTCTGCCCGGCTATTCCCACTGCCAGCGTTATACTGGGGACACAGCGCCTGGTGCAGTTAAAATACTGAGTAAATGGCCGTCTCCTGTCCCTATCGGCTGAGTGAAGGGAGGCCCCACACTGAACTCGATGGTTTTTCTGTCTGTCTGGAATGGGCATGTTCTAGGCATCAATGGGCAGAACCCTGGTGATTCTCGTGAAAAATTGAAATCTTTAAAAACCTGATTGCCACTAAAATCACCATTTGATTCCTCAGGATACGGGGTGAGGCTGTAACCTCAAGGTTAGGGTTTAAGGTGAGGGTGAGGTTAGAGTTAGGGTCAGCAGGCCCCTCATCCCACTGCACTCAGCCATCCCAGCTGGATTTCTTGCCTCCTCTTCAGCCAGCCCCTGCCCGCTGGGCTCCTCACCCCCATATTCCAGCCAGGCCCCTCGCCGCCCCACTCTGGTCAGAGCCCCATTGATTTGGGTGAAAATCAGAAAAGCCTGATTTTAGTGGAAATGAGTTTTTTCCAGTTTTCTACTTTTCACAAAAATCAGTAGGGTGATGGCCAGTGTGTGTGTGGGGGAGGGGCCCATTTGAAGGTGGGGGGAGGGTTTGAGGAGTCCACGTGGAGGCACCACTGGGCCAATGTAAGCAATGAAGTGAGCGACCCTCTAGTTACAGAATTGCCACGTAATTGTGCTCTGGGATCTAAACTCTCAGGCTGAGATTCTGTGCTGGGAACCCGCAGACCGGGGTCACGTGAAGGTGAAGGTGGCTTTAACCCCTCTTCCTCTCCCCCCGGCATCCTGCTGATCCTGGGTGCTCTGGGTGCCAAAGCAGCCCCCGCTGTAACCCAGGGCTTGTCTGCAGGGGAAGGTTACAGCAGCGTAAGGTAAGGTGGGAATTTAAACCGCTCTGGTCACACCGGTATAACGCCCCACGTCAGCGCTCTTATTCCCTAGTAGGAGTGAGGTTTTCTGCCTTAGCTTGTGCCTTTAGTTACAGCAGCTTTGGGTGCCTGTGGGCAGCAGCACGGCCCAGGATCTCGGCAGCTCTGTGCGCTGTGGCTCCATCCCGACACGTCCTTCTTGTTCCCAGTCCCATCTCCACACACCCCACAACAGGGCTTGTGAGTGGGTCCTCAGAGGCACCTGCAGCTGTTCTCTGCACTGCCTGCGCTGGAGGAATCCTCACCCCGCTGGATCCAAGCCCTTTGAAGCCCTTTTCGCTGCTCTGGTTCTTTTAACGAACACAGTGGGGGTGGGGTGGGGGAGAAAATCCCACCCTCCATTTATTAAAATGTGTCCAGCCCTTATGGGTGTGAAGGTGGCACTGAGCAAGTGACCTGGGTGTAACCAGTGCACCAGCCCCGTGAGATCTGCCTGAGTCTGCAGACAGCACTGTTTGCTGCTCACAGTCATCACAGTGGGGCTGGGATGCTGGCAGTAAAGGCTGATTGATGGCAATTTAATTGTCATCATTTGCAATTATCTCACTGCTGATCATTTTAGCGGAAACACCCAGCTCATGTGCTTCTCCTTCCCTGCTGGATGCAAGGGCAGATACTGGGGAGGGGACAGCGCAGTGGCAGACATTGGGCAGTGGGGCAGCTACCTGCTTTCTAAAGTTGCTGGGGTGAGGAACAGTGAATTCAAGCCCCTCCCAGTCCGACCTCGATCCAAATATAGAGTAATCTCCGCTCATGCTAAAACAGGGAAGGGAGAGAGGAGACACATTCCCCCTCCCCTCCCCTCCCCTCTCCTCTCCTCAGTATCAAGTGCGTCCTGGGTACCAGAACAAATGCACCTGCACACACATACAGCACATGGTCACTGAGGGGGAAATCCTGCCCCTTCTCTCTTTACATGGCTGTGGAAAGGCCAGGACACCAGGCAGATCCCCTGTGAGGGATCCCAATACTGGACAAGTCCCCAGAAATGACCCTGTCCCAGCTGGGCTAGGGCGACTCAGAGCCTGGGCTCAGGGTGCTGTTTCTGTAATTTCTGGGAGGTTTTTTAGGACAATCGGGCCCCTCCCCTGCAGAGCCCGTCTGTTCCGGTGGCAGCAGCCCTGAGCTCACTGCTTGGGCTCTGGTGCTGATACGGAGACATTCCCCATCATCACCCATTCAAACACCAGCACGTTATTTGCAATTGTTCCAGCCCACGTGTGTTTTACACTTTCTCCAGCACACACATGTAGCCCCCTCCTGCCCCATCAGAATTGTATCTGTCAAATACCTGCCCCCCACAGCTGAATGGGGGGCTCTGCTGCATTTCCCACCCCATTACTGCTCCCCACAGCTCTGCAATGTCCCTGCTGTGGGCGCTGCAGCCCACACAGCTTCATAGCCACAGCCTGAGCCATCGCTTCCCATGGGCCCTCCAGGCCCAGCCGTGCCCTTGGGCTGAGCGAGGGAATCCCCGGCCTGTGACGAGCTTTACATTGAGTCACAGCCTCCCTTTGGCTTCCTTCCAAATGTCTCCCCTGCCTGGCAATCTCTAGTTTTCTGAGCCTCCACATTTCTGGGAAACATTCACATATAAACCTTTATCCCACCCCATTGGTCCCTGACACTGACCTTTCTTGCTCTCCAGTTCAGATCGCAGTGTCTCTAGAGGGGAAAGAGGGTCAGAGGTAAGATTTTACCTTCTTCTATTTATGGGAATAACCCTGTCAGTTAATGTAAGTGGCCCAGACTGACTTTTCTCACTTCCACTTCAGATTGCAGAGTCTCTAGGGCAGTAGTTTTCAACCTTTTTTCATTTGTGGATCCCCCAAAAATCTGAAATGGTGGTACAGACCCCTTTGGAAAACTTAGACGTAGTCTGCGCACCTCCAAGGATTTATGGACCACAGGTAGAAAACCCTGCTCTAGATGGAGAGAAGGGTGAGAGGTGAGATACCCTCCCCCCCATCATATTTCTGGGGATAACCATTATGTCAGTTAATATAACTGGCCCAGACACTGACCTTTCTCGCTCTCCAGTTCAGATCGCAGCATCTCTAGAGAGAGAAAAGAGTGAGAGGTGAGATTTCATTCTATCATGTTTATGGTGAAGTTCCTGTTATTGTTTAATGCAGCTGGGCTGTCGTTATGAAATGAGAAACAAATAGACAGACACATGGAGAGACACAGATGGGTCCCTGTGGAGGTCCCTGCACTCCCATCCCAGGCCAGCTCCTGATCATGGGGATGGTACCTGCCCCCTGGTCCCAGTGAGACATGGGAACAGATCCTTGTAAGGCCAGGTTAGTGGGAGGTGCCCAGCTAAGAACATGGTGGAGGTGCCTTTCTTTAGCTAGGTGCTCAGCCAGGGAGGGGGTGTGGATGGACCTTGGAGGCATCACACGTGGAGTTCGTCCACTGGGTGTGTCAGCCTGGGATACAAACACTGCAGGAAATGGAGGTAGCGTCATGTCTGACAGTCACTTCTGAGCACAGCCTGAGCTAGACCATCTTGTGCCCCAGTGCGAGCAGCGTCTCAGGGCAGCCGTGCAAATCCTGAGTGTGTGTGTTTTGTTACAGCACTCCTAGCCAGACCGCACAGCCGTGCAGCTGGGGCAGAGAATTCTCTCCAAGGCCCGTGAAACAAGACAGTGACAGTTAATTGGTCTGATTTGTTAGTGTTTGGAAATGAGCCCAACATAGCTCTCTCTGGGCACATAGACACATTTTACATACAACTCGAAATGAGATAATCCCTGTCACCTAAACATGGGCTCAATGCGCATCCTGTATCCATTCAAACCACAAATTAACCAGTTCAAACCTGGTGCTGACAGTGTGGGAAGGTGACAGTTCTAAACACACAACATCCAGTTCCAACTTTCACAAGTAAAAGCACGGCTCCTTTCTGCTTCTTTGAATTACCTGCTTCCGTCCTCACTGAAAAATCATTTTAATAGACATTTCCCTTTCCCACTTCTTCCTATACTTGCAAATTTCTACATAAAGTTCACAGCACTTCAAGGGAGAAAAGTCCTCTGGGGCGTACTTTAAAAGGTGTCTTGGGGGTTTGCATGCTGGTACTGATTAAATTAAACAAAAATTGAGTATTCAGCTCCCTATAAACACAGAGATCACTGAAGGCCAATTTCTGCCCTTTGAGACCAGAGAAAAAACTCCAGCTGAGCACTTACACTGCAGTAGAGAGTTCATTGCCCTGTTCCTGTAGCAGGATCTCAGGCTGGGCAAATCTTAGTGTAGATAAGGTAACTGTTACCCTTTCCATTTGCACAGCCACTACTTTGCCCATCCACAGCTCCTACTTACCTAGACGGGGAAAAGAGGGGATCCATGCACAGACTGGGGGGCAGAACTGGGCCCTAAGAAGCCCCTTCTCTCCTCCTACTTTGCTTTCTGGTTTTCCTGCAAGCAGCCCAGTTACACATGTCGGAGCTCCAAGCCCAGCTCACTGAGCCTCACGTTTGTGTTTCAGCTGGAGCAGGGCTGACCCCACGGAATAGCTCAGAGTCACATTCCAGCGGGTGCCTTGGTGAGAGCCGAAGGGGTGAAACCACTTGATGCTTCTCAGTTCAAATGTGAAGTCATAATTTATTCAGCTCCCCCTTCACCCTCAGCCCAGCTCCCACTGCCTGAAACTCCTCCGGAGATTTAAAAAAAAACAACCAACCCTTAATCCCTGTCTCTCTGCTTTTGGTTTTGGTTTTAAATCTCTGTCTGTCTGTCTCTCTCTCTCTCACCAAGCCTCTCCCTTGTTACTTTACCTTTCGCTCTGTGTTGCCTCCAGAAGCAGTAACTGGCCAGGGCAATGAGAACAGCCAGGATCACCCCCAGAGCCACCATCCAGGGACTGACCCTCGGGAAAAACAGCTCTGCAAGAGAAAGTGTCATTGACTAGTTGGAAGCAAACACGTGCAGAATGAAGGCAGGACACTCGACAGTGGTGACATGGACAGTTACAAGAATCTCACAGGGAAATACACAGTGAGATGTGGCTCCTTTGTGCTTTATTATTAAGCCAATGAAAGTCCAAGCTTTAGTCTTCTTACTGACTATGGTTAACTCATGGGGGAGGCGTGTTGGGGACAGGGAGGGGGCAGGGTGGAGCTCTGCTATGCTGCATCCATCTTCATCCTCCAACTGCCTACGTCCAAGTGAGCCGGCGTTCCCTCACTTCCCTAGGCTGCTCTGACTGACCCCAAGGCTGCAGCCGGTGCAGACTGGCCCTCAGGATCAGAGCTGTGACCAGCTTCCTGACACCCCGACTCCCCTGAGCTCAGAGGGGCTCAGCTACATGAGAGAGTCTGACCCCAAATATGTGAATGAAGGATTTTAATGAAAACAAAACTTGGGCCTGGAAATTCAGAGTAAAAATTCCTCCAGATTCCTGTTTCTTGAGTCCCAGAGCAATGGCTGACTAGAGAGTCCTTTGCTAAGTGATCAGTGTGGTGTATTGAAACTGTGTAAACATTACAAGCTGTCATCTTAAATCCTGAGGGGATTCTTGCTCTTGCTCTTGCTTTCAGGCGAAGGGGCTCTGTAGGGACCGTGTATCTGGGTCCTCTGCAGTCAGTCTGCAAAGAGCCAGCCTAGAGCAAGGTGGGCTGAGTGAACAGCTCTGAAAGTAGCTAGATTTGTCGCTGGTCCCTTTGACAGTTATTCTGTGGCTAGTACATTTAAAAAATAGTCAGATCTAACTACAAAATCCCCATATTGGCAACATTCTGCTGGCACGCTGCAGAGCCCTCCTCTAGCCTGCGAACAGGACCTAGAAAACCCAACCCCAACCCCCATTCTTAAACTGACAGCTTGCAAATCCAGCATAGTCCTCACTGCACTGCAGGGACAAAGGAGAATTCCCTCTTCCCCCGCCCCACAGAGAAGAGATGATCACTGGATACCAAGCACCTCTGAGAATCTGGCCAACAGTGTCCCAGCCTGCAAGGTCCAAAACACCCTCAGTTCTTGCTGGAGTCACAGAGCATTGAGGCTGCTCAGGATTTACAAGAAGCGCTCGGCACCTTGAAGGTTCAGGCCAATAATGAGAAGATACAATTTTAAATACCCTCCACCAATGTCTGCACCATCTCAGTCTAGCCACGTGCAGCTTGGACGGGCACTGACCTGCTATGGAAATCTCTGACTGCCTCTCCTGGTTGAGTCGGGGGTTCCTGACACAGCAGGACACTTTCCGGTTGGACTCCTCTGTTAGAACAATGGCAGCCTCTGTTTGAAACAGGCCATTGGCCTCTTGGGATATGTTTTCAGAGGCTGATGGTAAGAGCTGCCCCTGGAGATCTCTCCACAGCACCTCGGGCTCTGGGAACCATCCAGATGATCGACACACAACCCGGATCCCTCCATCCTGATGTCCCTCCACAGAGATGGCAGGAGCAGAGCCCAAACCTACAGAAGAAATGAATGAACTTGTGATGATCCTGCAGTGCCCAGTAATGAGACAAAAGTTTTTACACTATTATCAAAAGCCATTTCCTATTAAACTAATAACTGACTGTGAGCCCCTGAGTGTGGCCAGATTCCAATTTGATACTTTGCACTACTTCATTTAAACCAGTGTGTGTGTGTATGTGTAGACAAACCTTAAATTAATTCACTGCCAAAACACTTTGTTACTGGGGAGGTCAGGTTGCCTTGGCAGTGCCTCCTTCCCTTCCAGAGCGCAGAAGTTGGCAACAGCAAATTTGACTTCTCTGAGAGCCATGAAACACCCCCACGTCCATAAAATCCAGACATTAGATAAGAAGGAAATGCAGGTTGAAGGTGATGCCTCCCACACCAGACCTCACTTTTATTGATGAGCTAAACTGAAATAAAATGATCTTAATCTGAAAGAAGTGGCTTCACTTTACCAAAGATATGAATTCAAACTGATCCGGTTATTTTGGTTGCAGCTGCTGTGCAGAGAAGACCTGAAGCTGCTTGGAAATTTCACACAGAGTTCAGGCTGTCGAGTGATATTGACTCCTGCTCTTACAGAGTGCTGAGATCAGCAAAACCCAGACCCCTGAAAACCAGGAAATCCATAGTGAAGGTAAACACCTCAACAACCTTAATGCTGCCCCCTTGGAGCTGGCAATAACCACTGGGAATAAGCTCCATGCACTAAAGCTGCATTCACGGGATTCAGTGTAGCTGTAATAACTAGTGGAAGGATTATTCGGCCTACACTGGCAGAGCTATCCCTGTGACATGCGGAGACATGCAGGCGTACTGGGAGGGATCAATCATGCCTCATTTCAGTGCTGAGTTGTTCAGCTTGTGTCAGTAGCAGGGCACAGACTTCTTGCCATGGGGATTGTCAGAAGCCTGGTGTCAGAGATGGTTGGTGAGGGGCAAGTGAAGGCAACGTCCCAGAAGGAATCCTCAGGGCAAAGGTGATGGGGTGGGAACATTTTACAAGCCGGGGATAGTTTGGGTGGAGCAGGCTCAATGTTTCAGTGTAGAGCAAGTGTTCACTGCACCTGACCTGAACCTCATGGCACGGCTGGTTACAGAACTAGCTGCACCTCTGCCGCCTTTCTGCTTTCTCTGGCAGCACCTTCAGGGGTCAGGCTTCCTGCCTCTCCCTGCCCTGGGGGTGGGGAATTCCTCAGTTTTCCCACTCTGAGACCAGGCTCTGGGCTACAGCACCCTGTGTATCAACCACTGTTACCCTGTGGGTGCCAGACACGAGCCGAGATCAATCCCAGCTGGTGACATCAGTGTGGGGGGATCAGCCATTGTTCAGCCCCAGTGTGCACAAAAACAGTTGTGATAAGCACATGTTAATGTCACCTGACTGTCTAGGGGTGTTTGTGTATCTCATTAACCCCGTGCTCTAACGAACTTAAATTTGGACCACTAGCCCCACCCCAGATTCCAATGAGTCACAGCAATTTCCAAGACAATCTGAGTATGTGCCTGGATTTCAGAGACCTTAGAAAAACTGGCTGTCATGCGGGCTGACTTGAGAGGGGGGCAGTTAGTATATTGTGTGACATCAGCATGGCAGAATCATAATAATCCATGTGGGATATGCCACGCCAGGTGTGGTTAGGAGGGTTATGATATGCTAAGTAAGAGAATATTACTTATTTCCATGTGTAATATGTGAAAGGGAAGTTATAGATGTATTTGAGATGTCTGTGTTTCAATTGTGCTGCCTGGGCAACACCCCAGATAGGAAGGCTGCAGAACAATGGCCAGCGTAATGGCCCATTAAGGCCTTCCCAGGTGCGAGGGGCCCAGAGAAAGAAGCCAGCATCACCAATGAGTCACCAGAACCTGCTTACGTGACTGGACCCCAGGCACACCTGAAGAGTCACCAGGATTGGCCCATATGACTCTGGACTCCATTTTAGCTCCAGCAAAGTTCACAGGCCACAGGCGGAAAGACAGAGGATATATAAGATCAAGCCAGAGAAACCATTTTGTCTTTGTTCCTGTCCAGTCTGCAGACATACACCTATCTCTGGATCAATTCATCTTGCAGCTGAACCGAAGGACTCAGACCCATCCAGGTACTGGATGTGAACCAGAGGAAACTATCCAAGCCTGCAAATCTACGTTTCTTCCAGAAACCTGAAGTATATGGACTCTTAATCATTTGTATATCTGTGATTTACTTTAACCCTTTAACATTTCTCTCATGGTTTATTTCTTTCTTTTTACAATAAACCTTTAGTTTAGATACTAAAGGATTGGCTTACAGCGTGGTATTTTAGGTAAGATCCAAACTTATATTGAACTGGTGCTGTGGCTGACCCTTTGGGGTCAGAGGGAACCTTTTTAGCAAAGAGCAGAGAGTTTGAGTAACTGGTCTCTTTGCTGGGCCTGGTGCTGATTTGGGAGCCTGGAGTTGAAATGCAGTGAAGGGGGCTGTGGGCATTTGTGGACTGGCTTCGTGATATCCAGCGTGGAGTAATCAGAAGCAGTTCGTGGCTGGTTGGGAAGCCGGGCTTCAGTGTCACCCACCAGCGTGAGGAGAATCCGCTCTCCTTTTGCAGCCTGCCCTGACCTTGGCATTATCAGGTGGCTACCCTGGGCATGGGTCGTATAACACTGGCTGTTAAACAACAAACTAGAATCAACCTTATCAAGAGCAGAGCTACCGACCTATCATAATAAAAAAATTTGTGTATCTCGCCATGAACCCTCAGACTCCACTTATTACCCTGTTTAACACATTAAAATGTCAGAACAAGTTACTGACCTGCCACCTGCAGTTCCAATAAAGTGTCTTCATAAGAGACACTGGACTGAAAAAAACACTTGTACTGCCCATCGTCTGAGGGCCGGATATCACGTATTTTCAAGGAAACACTCCCATTGGCGATGTCATCTTTCAAAAGCTCAGTTCTTCCTCGATATTCCGGCATCTGCTCTCTATACTGATCCTGCCCATCACGGTACAGGTGCACGACTGCAGAGAACTGGGATCGGAACCATCTCAGCTCCATGTTCTCAGCGCTCATCCTGGGGGAGAGGTGGCAGGGCAGGACGGCCTCCCCACCTAGGGAGGTGGTGATTGGATGGTCAGGTCCTGTCACTGTGAACTGTGCTGTGAAATGTGCAATGATAAATGGAAATTAAATCAGCGAGGGGTGGGGATGGCATGAATTCAGCAGCAAGACTCACCGTAAGAGAGCGCCCTGCATTAGAAGTGAGCATCACGTACCCATGCAGTGCCCCAGACATGTCTATAAGTGCAGAGAGTCACAGGCTTTGGGTAACTGCACCTCTGATCCCCTCCGTGGTCTGCTTAAGGATTGTCCCCTCAGGCCTCCAGCCATCACCTCTCTGTGGGCAGGACCCACGCCCTTCTTCTGGCACACTGGGGATTTAGGATTGCAGCTCCCTGCAATTCACTGTGTTTTTCCCAGCAAGTCTGACCACTGCGCTTTGCTTTCTCTTCCAGGGCTCCGAACACTGTGTGCCAGCGGTTACCAGTAACCAAACAGCTCTTCCATAGCACAGAACATTTAAGGAGAAAAGCCTGACAGTGGAGATGTACCATAAACCAATCAAAGGTCTGAACGCATGTTACGTTTATACCAAAGGAGCCTCTTTTGGTGCATGGGACTCTCTGGCCTGATCTACACTGGTGACGGAGGTCGATGTAACGTCGCTTACATCAAACTCCTAAAGCATGAGTCTACACTGGCACGTTAGTTCCGTCGACTTAAAGCGCAGTAAAAGTTGACCTAATAAAACCACCTCCACAAGTGTTGTAGAGCGTAATTCAAATTTCATGGGTCGAATTTGTGTCGGTGTAGACAGAGTGTAACGTAATTCAACATGAATGGCCTCCGGGAGCTATCCCATAATGCCCCATTGTGACCGCTCTGGACATTCGCACTCTGCTGTTACGTGGCTACGCAAACAGGGAATAGCTTGTTACCAGATTTGCCCTTCACCTTGGGATATGCTCATTTATTAGGGTTACCTTCCTGGAAGGGGGGTGTGATTCTAGGGGTGTGATTCTACTAATGTACTGCTTGTGTTACTTGTGTGTTCATAGGGCTACAAGCCCCCTCCCAATGGAGGTATCCTGCAGGACCTAAGGTTTTCAGGGCTGGGTTCCTCCAGCACAACCCCCCACAGATACGCACACACACACACACAGTTCAGCTCACCTTAGTGCGTCTGAGCAGACCGGGCTATCAGCACTCTCAGCTGACCCCTTATATGTCTCTGAACTCAGCAGGCTGGGTGACACCACACTCTCAGTGATTACCCTTATATGCCCCTGTGCAACACACCAGAATAGAGCAGGCTGGCTACTCCCCTTAATTGCCCCTTGGAATCAATCAGGCTGGGTCAAACAGCACTTGAGCTGCACCCTCATTTGCCCCTGGACCCCATAGGCTAGGCAGAGTAGCACTTCCTGGCTGTCCCCTTCATATGCCCCTTTACACCACAATTGTTCTAGCAGTAACCCCCTTGATGAGCAAACCCCATAGGATTTTTGGGCACTCCAGGGATCTTTGGCTTAGGTAAGAGAAGTGTTGCTACAGAGCAAGATAGGGACCAAGAACACAAAGGAAGAAAATAAAGTTTGGAGAGAGAGAGAGAGAGAGGCAACCAGCTTGATTATAACAGTTATTTTATTGCTAGATATATAAAACTTATGATACTAATAGTAATACCATACAAGGAGAGAAAAACAATCAAACACTTACAGTACTACACAATTACAGCTGGGGTATTGGAGAAAGCTAGCCCAGGTTTGATTACAAAAGTAGAAAGTTATACCTGGACTAAGAGAAAGAGAGAGAGAGAGATATCAGTTGTGTTGGGGTAAGAAGGAGGGGGTTGATCTCACCACTCCATGCAGTTCAGAGGTTCCCAGGAACAGGTTTGTCAGTTCAGGGTCTGGAGGGCTTTTAGTCTGGCAGAGCCCCCAACACGATCAGTCAGGAAGAGAAGTCAGGTTACAGTGGAACTGATGCAGAGTTTGGATCCAAGCATCAGAACAGAGGTTTGAGCTTTGATAGGGGATTTGTAGATGCCAGGTTTGTTTATGGATAAACAATGTTTGGACAAAAGGAGCTGATCATTCCTGGAAGGGCGTCCTTTCTTGAGAGAGGGCTCACAATGCAACCAGGTTTCAGTGTTTTGCATACCAATAACTAGAATGGTCTGATAACTGCGGAGCTGGATGTGTACAGGTGTTAGTTCATTTACATCAAGAGCAGGGATTTCCCAACATGCAGTGCTTCCCTGCTTCAGCAATCCCAGAGTTCAGTGCGTTCCTTGCTGTACCAATCCCAGAATTCTGTGCGTGTTCCATCTTCGATGTAGATGAAGCTTCTGTTCTCCATTCATGTGCTAACTGAGATGCTTATGAGGCATGGGGAGTTGTCTCACCCTTGACGGGAGGGTTTCAGTTGTGTCTCCTGCCTTTTCATATTGAGAATGTCTTTGATTTCTGGTTCAAGCAGTCTGCCAGGTGGTGGGGGGGATTCAGGTGAGCAAGTGGGGTTTTGCGCCCTGGTTCCCCAAGAACACAGAGCTGCTAAGTAACAAGCTCCTACCCTCAAGCCCAGGAAAATTTTGAATTTTCATTTCCTGTGCAGCCAGTGTGGAGAGAACTTTGTAGCTGAACTCATCATGGCGATTGCAAGGCCAAAACGTGCTCCAGCATGGAGTCGACCAAAAGTCTTTGATCTCATCGGTCTGTGGGGCGAAAAGTCTATTATGGCTCACCTCAGAGCCAGCAAAAGAAACTTTGACATATAAGGGAAGATATCCCAGGTCATGCTGGAGAAGGGGCACAACAGGGACACGCAGCAGTTCTGCGTGAAGATCAAAGAGCTAAGGCAGGCATATGAGAAAGCTAGGGAAGCTAACAGCTGTTCTGGATCCTCGCCCAAAACATGCCACTTCTATGAGGCGCTGCATGCAATTCTCAGTGGCGACCCCACCACAGTGCCGCCACACAGCATCGATATCTCCGCTGGATCCCAGTCTAGGGAGAACGACGAGGACTCTGTGAACGATGAGGAGGAGGAGGAGGAGAGCAGAGTGCAGGAGAGCGGGGTGTCCATTCTCCCAGACAGCCAGGACCTATTCCTGACCCCAGAGCAGTCCAGCAACATACAAGACAGCAATAATGATAGGGATCCCAGGGAAGGCACATCTGGTGAGATTTTTTTTCTTCTTCTTAGTGGGTATGTCCTTGATTCAATGTCTAAAATGACCTTTTTAATCGGGGGGGGGGGGGGGGGCTGGGAGGAAGGGGATTTCTTGGTGTTAGCAGACTTGACTAGAGGGTTACTCCCAGAATAGATTTTTTATGTGCAGAGGTTGCTCCGAGAATCATCCGTCGATATCTCCAGGAAACTCTCATGCAGATAATCTGTTACCCTTTGCACAAGGTTTCTGGGGAAAGAAGCCTTGTTTCTTCCACCACGGTAGGATACCTTTCTGCACCACGCTGCAATCAAATGAGCTGGAATCATGGCGGAACACAGCATAGCAGCATAAGGGCCAGGCCTGTACCCCGCTAAGTGCAGGAAATCTTCCCTTTCCCCCTGCATTACCCTCAGGAGACTGATATCACTCATGGTCACCTAGGGAAGATGGCGCATGTTTAAAGTACCCAAGCTATACAACCGATACACTATACTCCTCTAGTCCCCTTTCTATGGGCATACTGAGTCAGTTCAATAATTGCCCAAAGGTATCTGATGATACAATTAACCCACGGTGTCCTCTGATCAACTCTGCCCACCTCCTCCCAAACCATTCCTCTGAATATAACCGAGGCGCCCGGTCACCTCTCTCATACATTAATTTTGGACTGTGGTTTTTACCAATAATTAAGCCTCTCTATAACAGATTAAAGAGCCCCTGGCTTACCATCCCTGTAATGGCAGAGCGAGCCGACCCTTCTGAGATGCTCAGAACAGAATGTGGGTCTGGCTTAGCCTTCTGCACACGAAGGGGAGTATTTTTTACATTGTAGCAGTTGCTTCAGTTCTTTGGGTCTGCTAACAATGGCAACATTGTGTATTTCTTTTCGTTCTGTAGACACCTCGGCCTTCCCCCCCCCCCCCTCCCCCCCCCCCATCTAGAACTGCTGCAGAAAGACTATCACAGATCAGAAAGAGGGGAAAAAAAATCATGGGACGACATGTCTGGCGAGCTCATGAACCCCTCTGCAGCCGCTGAGACAGAGCTCCGAGTGTGTCGGATGACCTTGTCCCAGAAACTGGACATGGACATGGACATGAAGAATCGAAGAGCAATGCAGGAGCGATCGCAGTACACAGCAGGAGATGCTGCGAATAATGTGGGATCAGGCTGACATGCTCAGGCATCATGTGGAGCTACAGGAAGAGCGGCAGCAGGACAAAGTCCCTCTGCAGCCCCTCCAGAACGTTCCTCCGCCTATCGCTTTGCTGCCCTTCCCTGCCCCCAAGTAGCCTAAGAGGAGACTGGGCAGGCTGCAGTACGTGGTGGAGGCAAGCAGAAAGACGTGGCGGTCCCATTGAGAACTGTACTGCAAGCAACCACAGTTGCTTAGTATCACTTTAAACTGTGAATTAACACTTGTCTCTCCCCCAAGCACACACAACAGAATGTTCATAAATAAAATTTTGCAGCATTTCAATATGTCTCTTTATTAATTCATAGCTTGTCTGGGGAGGGATTTGGAGGGTGCCGATATCGATGGTAGAGGGGATGGTAAGGAAAGACACAAAACATACAGAAAACATTACTGCGTGTCATTGCAGAACTGGTTTTTCAATGCTTGCCAAAGGCGAAGCGCTCCGCGATTGGCTCTGAGTGTATTGCTGCCATCTGGCTGCTCAAAATTTGCAGCCAGCCTTTCTGCCTCCACAGCCCAACCCTGGGGGAACTTTTCCCCCTTCACTTCACACACATTATGAAGAACACAGCACGCAGATATAACTGATGGGATGTTTTTTTCACTCATGTCTAGCCTAGTAAGGAGACATCTCCATCCGGCCTTTAAACACCCAAGCACACATTCTACCACCATTCTGCAAGTGCTGAGCCTGTTATTAAAACGCTCCTTGTTGCTGTTGAGGTGCCCGGTATAGGGCTTCATTAGCCAAGGTAGCAAGGGGTAGGCAGGATCCCCCAGGATCACTATTGGCATTTCCACATCCCCGATGTTAATTTTTCGGTCTGGGAAGAAAGTGCCCACCTGCATGTTCGTGAACAGACCCGAGTTCCTAAATATGCACGCATCATGCACCTTTCCAGACCACCCCACACAGATGTCGGTGAAACGACCCGTGTGATCCACAAGGGCCTGCAACACCATTGAAAAGTACCCCTTGCGGTTTATGTACTCTGTTACAAGGTGGTCAGGCGCTAAGATAGGGATGTGCGTGCCATCAATAGCCCCTCCACAGTTTGGGAACCCCATCACAGCAAACCCGTCCAGTATGTCCTGCACATTTCCCAGTCACTACCCTTTGTAGCAGAAGTCTATTGATGGCCCTGCACACTTGAATCATGGCAGCTCCCACTGTAGATTTACCAACTCCGAATTAATTCCCAGCTGAGCAGTAACAGTCGGTGGTTGCCAGCTTCCACAAAACAATGGCCACTCACTTCTCCACTGTCAGAGCTGGTCTCAAGCAAGTATTCATGTGCTTCAGGGCCAGGGACAGCTCTGCGCAAAGTTCAAGGAAAGTGGCCTTTCACATACGAAAGTTTTGCAGCCACTGGTCATCATCCCACAGCTTCATAATGATGCATCCCACCAGTTTGTGCTTGTTTCCTGGGACAAGAACTGGTGCTCCACCGACTGCAGATGATGTGTAACAGCCTGCAGCAATCGGGAATTGTTCCACTCTATGGCTTGTAGCAGAGCAGCCTTGGTGACATTGCTATTGTCTGTGCTTTGAGTTCTCTCTCGCCTTTGAAAATAATCCAGGATAAGCCGCAATGTATTTGTGATGCTCACAATAATAGCGCAGAGTTGAGCAGGCTCCATGTCTCTGCAGCAATGGCGAGCGCGCAGCATAAACAAACGGCACGAAAATCAGTTTCCTGTTTGTTTGGGGCAAGAGGGGAGGGGGAAGGAGTGTAGCATCATGGGATGATGAAAATCTTCCCAACAGCCCCTGGGGCTAGTTGCACTGTGGGATAGCGATCCACAGTGCACTGCTTTGAATGTTGACCCAAGCGTGGTGAGTGTGGACACATGAGACCGGCACAAGGAGTGTAGTGTGAACACGCTCCAGCGACTTCTAAAAATCGGCGGGTGAAAGTAAGTCGACTTCACTCTGCAGTGTAGACATGTCCCAAGATACATTCCAAAGTCTTTCAAACCTTTCTCTAAGGGTTTGTTCTCTTGGTTACCAGCTCATTTCACTTTGAAGTCCAAGATCTCAGGCTGCTGCTCATTTCAAATCCAGCTTTTATACCAAAAATCTTTGTTCTCTTGGGCTTCTCTGACCTGGTCAAACCTAGTTGATGCAATTCTCCGAGGGGTGGCACTTCTCTGGAACTGTTACCTACCCCAGAAGTAATTCCACCCCATGGGTTGTAAATCCTGAAGGAGATTGGGTAACCCTCCCCCATGGCATCGATTACAATCCTACACCCACAGAGCTACATATCACATGTACAGATACACTGAGAAAGGGGACACAAAAATAAACAGAACATTCATCAAGTGAATTTGATATTCTGCAAAATACCCCATGTGGCTGCAGTATCTGTCACCCAGAGCTCACAGGTGAATGTCAGACACTGTCCCTGTTATCTCTGAATAGGGCTTGAAACGTCTCATGGGCACCCTGGGGATAATGATACTGGGGCCCTGGTTCTCTGATACCCCAAGGCCTTTTTGTGCTGCTCCAGCACAGGGGCCTCCTCACCCCAGCAGGGATGGTGTAAAGGCTGGCAAGGGGTAACGCTATGAAAACAGATCATCATCACTACGCAGGCGATGGCTTTAAAGGTAAAGTCAGAGGTCAGATAATGGAGAGAGAGAAGGAGGTGGATAGAAAAGTGCAGGAAACAGGGAACCGGTCACTGGAACGGCACAGAATGGGTGGAGGGAGGGTGTCTTGGTGCAGAGACTCAGCATTCAGAGAGACAGAGAGAGCTGGTTAAATTAGCAGGTTGGAAACCACAGCAGGAGGGAACCAAAAGGCCTGAGTAGCTGTGGAGCCAGCGCTGGGGGTGGAGAGGGTCACTATAAGGGCTTCACTGAGGGCACAGAATGAAGAAGCCGGCAAATGTCCTCACATCCTCATCGTGAGACGAGGTTTAGCTCTGAGCCCTAATCAGACGTGTCCAGTGCAGCAGCAGTGACTTGTGGGTTGTCACTTCGTAACTGGAGAGTCTGGGATTCAGGACTCGTTCGTGGCTGCAGAGTCTGATTTGGGACGTGCGTGGTCTGGCAGTGCGGTGTGTGGGGAAATTGGGAAATGTCCTTTAAATAGTTTGTGAGCCCTGCCGTGGCGCTCGCTGGGTTCTGTGTTTTAGGAGCTGCCAGGACCCAGCCAGAGCCGTAGGATGGTGTCGTGTCCAGGCCTGACAACGTTGTGTGTAGCTAGTAACCATGGTTCCTGGGGACCCAGCTGTGCCCTGTGGTGTCTCCACGTGGCCGGTTGCTGTGTAAAGAGCAAAGCCACAGCAGGCGGGTGGAGCAGAGGCGGGTTATCAGACCAGGCCGTGACGCGAGAGGGACGGTGATGACCAGCAATAGCAACGGGCAGCAAACCCAGCGAGGGGCCGGAGCTCCTACCTGACGCCAGCCTGTGAGCCTGCAGAGCGAGGCAGAGAGCGAGGTAGCCGGGCAGAGCGGAGCTCACTGTGCAGCCGGGGGAGAACGAGGGAACCTTCCCCCTCATCGCAGCTTGGCCTGGGGAAGAGGAGAAATAACAAACCAGACGGCGAGTGAGTGTGACGCAGGGACAGGGACACGGGCAGTGGGGAGGGGGAACAAGCCTCACTGCTGCCGAACACACACCGGCAGGGAAGGGATTTCCCCCATCGTCCTCGTCTGCCCTGGCTCGGAGCTGGTTCGATGTCGCTGTGGCTAAAACCCCAGAGCTGCCGGCAGCCGTTCCACACCACGCGCACACCATGGCTGGCACCTGTGGGGCTGTCTGCTCTGTTTAGACTATAAGAAACTTTCCAGGGCAGGGACTGTCTGACTATTGGGATGTCCAGTGCCGGGCACAATGAAGACCCTCATCTTGGTTGGCTACTACTTGGTAGGCACTACTGTAACACAAATGAATAAATAAATGAGAAAGGGTTGTATTAAGGAAAACAAGCCCACGCAGGCAAGGCCCTTGAGTGTGATAGGAATGGCCACTGATTGCTGTGGGGAAAGCAGCTCCATTTCCCAGAAACACCTCTCCCAGGTGAGGGCTCTCTGGGGATCTCGCTATGAGCAGATCAGTCCCTGGCCCTGTGAGGTTGTATGATCGAACTATAACGATGTATAACATTGTTGCTACCGCTGTTATACAATTAGAACAAAACGTATACAAAGTATGTCATATAAGGTATCAATGGAAAAATGACAATCTATCAAATAGAATTATCCTCTTTGTATGCATGTGTCATGTTTGTATCTAAAGTTATGAATATTAACTGTACATCTGTGTTTCAAATGTGTTTCCTCCTGGGTAACACCCACAAGCTAGTTTGCATACAGTCCAACTAGCCCATTGGGAATGGACTATGCAAGTTAATGGCTCATTAAAGGACACTGAGCTCACACAATAGAAGAAGCCTGTCCCCACCCAAAGGGCCTTCCTATAAATGTATGAGTCAGAATATGGACAATGGCTGCTCCCATGACTTAACAAGGTATGCAAGGTCATGTGACTGGCTCATGTGACCCTGGACTATAAAATTCCATAAACTAAGACTAAAAGAATCCACTCGCATGGGAGAAGGTGTAGAAGGCAACTTTACTATCTTCATTGGGTCTTCATTTCCTGCTTCATTTCTCTGAACCGGATTTCTAAAAAAGATCATCTGAACAAGGGCTGGTGACCCCCAAGTTGTTTGGGTAATTTCTGGAGACTTTGTAAATTAGTAGTTTATTCCTCCATTGCTACAAACGTGATCCATGAACTTTGCAATGATTGTATGTGATTCTTTGACCATTTTAACTCTCTTTTCTTTCTTTAGCCTATAAATAAACCTTTAGATATTAGATACTAAAGGATTGGCAGCAGCATCATTGGGTAAGAGGTGAGTTATATATACCAAAGTTATATGGCAAAACACAAAATTTCCAAGAAGTTCTTAGAACGTATTGGGGACAAATTTTTGTTTCAGAAAGTGGAGGAAGTAGCCAGGGAAACAGCCATTTTAGATGTGATTCTGACCAAGAGAGAGGAACTGATAACAAGTCTGAAAACTGAAGGTAATTTGGGTGAAAGTGATCATGACACAGTGAAATTAATAGGCAGTAAGAGACTTAAAACAAACAAAAGGGAGTATTTATTCACACAACGCACAGTCAACCAGTGGAACTCGTTGCCAGAGGATGTTGTGAAGGCCAAAACTATAACAGGGTTCAAAAAAGAACTAGATAAGTTCATGGAGGATAGTTCCATCAATGTCTATTAGCCAGGATAGTCAGGGATGCAACCCCATGCTCTGGGTGTCCTTAACCTCTGCTTGCCAGAAGCTGGGAGTGGATGACAGGGGATGGATCACTTGATGATTGCCTGTTCTGTTCATGCCTCTGAAGCACCTGGCATTGGTCACTGTCAGAAAACAGGTAACTGGACTAGACGGGCCATTGCTCTGACCCAGTATGGCCGTTCTTATGTTCTTATTTCATAATTCTAAGGAAAGGAAAGAATGAGAGGAGCAGAATAAAGACAGTAGTTTTCAAAACCACAGACTTTTAACAAAATCAGAGAATGTGTCGGTAAGGTTCCGGAAGAAAATCTAATGAAGAGATTGCACAGTGACTTCAAGTGAAGAAATTAACAGGATGAGGTGAACAGTGGTGATGAGGGGGAAGGATCCTGTTTACAGGTAAAGAACAAAGGACTGATCTAATATATCTGGGGGTGCAGAAAGATGCCCTGGTATCCTGCATCTGGAGGGACAAGCTGCCAGCAGGCGTGGTCTCAGGAAAGGAGGGGCTCAGCCATCCAGGTTGAAAAATGCTGTGAGAAGGACTTTGGGGTGAGCAGCACCTTGTCAGACAAGAGGCCATCTCATTAGCTGGGGTTAGGCTCGATTATTTTATCTGTAACCATTTGGTTCCATTAACCCCACTTGCTTCTTCTTGAATCTCTGTTCTCTGTTAAATAAACATGTTCCTGTTTCCGTTACAAACACGGCTAAGTGCTGTGTGTTCACTGAGCTGTGCCCCGAGGGGAACGTGGGAAGCCGGGGGCACTGTTCCTTTGGGAGCAGCGGATCTGTGAACGCTGCGAGTGTCCAGTGGAACAGGATGTTCACTCCCAGGGGACGCTCGGCAGAACTGGGGGTTGGCGCGTGCCCATCGCTAACCTGCAGGGGGTGGCGGAGCCTGTGTGGGTGGAGAGGAAAGTACGTGCGGTGCCTGTGGCTGGGGTTGTCAGGTATGGACGTGCCGCACAGCCCTGGGTACCCCCAGGAAGTGTCGCACTGGGGCATGGCCCTGACCCTGTGAATCCAGCCCAGCCAATGTGCTCCAGACACTGCAATAACCCGCGGAGCTGCAGCTCTGGCGGCTGCACTGGGGAACGTGAAGGGGGAAAGGCCGAGCTAGGCCAGGCCTCAGAGTGGGCTGGAAACGGCCCCTCCCCGTCCAGCCCTGTCACTAACAACTGCCAAGTGCTGGTGGGTCAGTGACCCATGGCCCAGCTGTGCTCATCCCAGGGGAGGGTTCTCCATGGCCTTCCCTCCACAACAGCTCAGCCCCAGTCTCTCCCCTGGACGCCCGTCCTGTGTCAGTGGCACCGGTGCCCCAGGTCCGTGCGCCGGCAGGGATGGATTCGGTCACAGGCGGCAATGGGTGAACGTCGCAGGCTCAGCACAGCAGCTCCCGCTGGACCAATGGAGACTCCTCCCCTGCCCTGCCCCCCACTGAGCCAATGGGAGCTGCTCCGAGCCCGGAAACCTGCCGAAACAGGTGCCGACGGGAGCAGTTCAGAGCTGAGCTCTTTGGGAAACGTGGCCCTCGGGCTCTGCGGCCGCTGGAGCCTGCAAGAGGCTGCGTTGCTGGGAAGGGCAGCGGGCTGCCGACAAGGGCTGACTTCACTCGGGTTCACACCACGTTACGCCGATGGAAATCTGGCTCGGTCCGGATTGTGACAGGGCAAAGTGTCTGTAACCTGCCTTAGGCCAGGACAGCTGCAGGGGCCGGCAGGGCCCAGAGAGCAGCCACACTGGGGAGGAAGAAGGTGAGAGCAGGGCGGGGGTGAGTCACTCCCTGAGCACCTGCATTCAGTGACAGTCACTGTTACAGTCCCAGTGAGAGGTAAAGCTGCCCCCTCCCTGCCAGAAACCCCCGAGGGCAGCACCAGCCTCCCCTGCCCTCTGTGGGGTGACCCCCCTGGGATGCAAGGGGCCTCGTGGGCACCTGCAGGTGCAATTTACACTCAGAGGGGGAGATTTTCACAAACACATAAGGGAGTTAGGATCAATGTGGCTTGTGTTCCTAAATCCCTTAGGAGCTTTAGAAAATCTCCCTCTCTCTGCATCAGTTGCACCCAATCTGGCCCCAGGTGTTTCCCTTCGCATCTTTCACTCTGGAGCTTCACGATAGTGAGCTGATGATGAAAACACCCACACACAATGGTGTACCGAGGAGAGGTGGGGGGACCAGCATGGGGGAGGGGCACTGGCCGGGCCCTTGGAGGAGCGCCAACCCCACTGACATCCCCAGGCGGCCGACCCGGCCCCTCCGCCTCCCTCCTCACAGCCCCTCCACCCCCGCGCTGGGTGCATGGAGGGAGCCGCAGGGATCCTGGCCGCACAGGAGCCAGGCATGGGCTCCAGCACAGAGCCCACCATGCTCCTCCCGCCGCCACCAGGCGGCCCCTTCATACGTACATTTATGCCTCTCCCCACCGGTTGGTGGCGGTGGCAGTGGCAGTGGTAGCAGCACCCCGCGGGTGGGGAGGCCCATGGGCCTGTTTCCCCGCTCTCCCCCACTCCTGCTCCCTGCCACACCTGCCACCCCCCACAGCGGAGGGAGTGGGGGAAAGCGGGAAACAGGCCCACAGACACACACACACACACCCCACGGGGCGCTGCCGCTGCTGCCACTAATGGAGGAGAAGGCTGCAAATGTAAGTATTGGCCCCCGGGCGCCGGAGACCCACGGTACGGCACTGCCTGCTCACAGCACAGGAACATGACAAATGGCGATCGGTGCCTGCGTCTGTCAGTAAATGAAGCAGGGCAGCAAACAAATGTGCCGCTGGCAGTGGAGAAGTGACGGGGCAGGTCTCTGAATCTGTGTGGGCATTTCTACCGCCACAGCTGAGTTCCCGTAGGAAAGTGACACTTTGTCCCCCAAACCCCGGGCGTGAGACCCGTTGATACCTGCAGCTCTTCTGACTAATCAGCGCCATAAGCCAGCAAATACCAAGGGCAGCAAATCAGCTGGAGTTGCAGTGAGTGACCCCTACCTGCCGAACCCGGGGGAGTCGTTTCTGAACAGCTCCGATCTCTCCAGGAGGCTCCCAGCTTTGGTGCACCCGGAGCCATTGTCTCTAGAGAGAGCTCCTGCTCCCAGTGATGGCTTCCCTGTCCCAGGCGGTAACATCCATTCTGCCGGTGGGGTCAGGTAGCCACAGGGTTTAACGCCAGCCTGCTCCTAAGGTTTTCCTTCAGTTAATACATTTGATATGAAATGGCAGCGCCGGCCTCTCTCGGCACATCCCCCAGCTTCAAAAGTGAAAGAAGAACAGAACCTGGCAGGTTCCTGTAACTGGATCCTCCTCCCAGCGTGGTTATGGCACAAAGGTCAAATTCCTCTGCAAGAAACACACCTGGAGGGCTCGTGAGAGGGCAGCTTTGGTGCCAGCAGACTCAGTTCTCCAGTTCGCCTGGTGACGGCCAGTTCTGCAGGCTGCTTTTCCTGTGCTCCAGGAGTCACTGTAATTATCTCTGCCCTGTGCAAAGAATGGGACCAAATTCTGCTGCAGCAGCCCCAGACTCAGTGGCAATGTCAATTTATTCCACTTCCCTGATGTACAATGAAGCAGTGATTATCTGGTGAGAGGGTTTTTCACTATACTCTCCAAGTGCCCAGCTCCATTCCCTGGGCCTCCACTCCCGCAATGTCATTCAGACAGTGGTTCAGAACCTCTCTCCTGGGCCCCAGCTGCTGTGCTGTTCTCCTGGCAGCAGGTCCCAGCAGGGCAGAGAGACAAAAAACCAAGATGGTGCCTGGCTGCATGCAACAAACCTGCTGAATTCTCTGGGATCTTGGAGAAATGCAAAATCCCCTCAGCGTGGAACGTTGTGATACACACGGGCTGCACAGTCACCCTAGTGCGAGCTCGGCTGGGAGAAGTGAGCAAACGTTAATAAAATATCACAATCACCGATAACAATAAACGGTGACAGGAAAAGCTGCAAACAGAGCCCGTGCGAGCCCACTAGGGGCCCTGAGCAGGAATGGTGGGGGTGGCCCTTACCCACCCCCTGAGAATTCTCACTGCATTATTTCCACAAACTGGGGCTCCCTGAACTGCTCAGGGCCTAAGCAATTGCTTGATCTGCTTATGCAGCGCCGGCTCCAGTGGGAGACAGGCAGACTGAATGAATCCAGACAGAAAGGCCTCCGGGACTCTGTTAAGATCATGCCTGGTAAACATGAGAAGCGTGGGATGGGAAGTCAATGCACCATAGTAGATGTGTCTGAAATTAGGCCTAGCTGGTGAAGTAAATAATGAAGGGACGAGCCATTCCACCCACCACTGCCTTTTGGGGTCCTCTAATTTTAGGGGAAAATTAGCAGACGCTGGCTGAGTGGGAGACGGGTGGACCAGAAAGAGCGAATTTCTCCATCATGGCTGCCACCCCCACCCTCTCCTGGGACCTCAGAACCCACCATTGCACTGTTGGGCCTTCATAGTCCTGGTCCAGAGAGATGCACTGATCAGGTCGAGCAAGGAGGGACCCAGATGACATCACTGCCTCCACCGACTCTGGCTAAATCCCAGACACCACCTGGGATATGAGACTTTGTCACACACACACACACACACACACACCCCGCCCCCCTGTGTGTCCTTTTCGGTCTCTACCTTTTTTTTTTTCTCTGCCCTATCCCTCTCCTTTTGCCTGCTGTATATTTTGCTACACAGCTGTAAGCCTGTGGCCAGAATGAGGCAGCTCAAAGCAATGCCCTAAGCAGCCCAATGCTGGTAAAAGTTTGCTCTGTCCTCTGAGCAGCTGATCAGACCATTTGCTGTGATTCTCCAGCAGTGAGGCTCCAAGTCAGAGTCAGACCCAAAGAAAGAAGCTGCATTTTCTCTCTTTGCTGGTCTTCCCCTCTCGTGGGCTTTTGTTTGGTCTTGTAGGAAATGGGATCAGACTTTCACAGCAGCAACGGCGGCTCCAGCCCATCTCAACTTCAAACATCTTCTCTTTTTCTCAAAACAAGGATACCCATCCCCATCTGTAATACCAGTGACAGACTATCATGTGGGGAGTGTTTCCATCTAAAATCTCTCTGCAGAAAGGGAACAAGGGATGATGTTAAAATGTGAGCATGACTCAATACTTTCTATTTCAAATATTTTAACGATTTGTCCTTCTTTTCTGTATCTTTAAAAGGAATTTTTAATGGTGTGTTTGTCCTGGGACTAAGCTGACTGAGGTCTCTGAAAACCAAACCCCAAACCTTGTTTAAAACTGTTTAATGTTAGACAGTGACAGGGTCATGTTAACACCTTTCACTCTTTGGGCCCATTTATTCCATCAACATTAATACTATGTATAATATAACATACAGTCGTAAACTCCTGGGGTCTTGGCTCAGATGCCTGGGGCAGTTCACTCCTCTCAGAGCTACTGTTTCAGGCTGTCTGCAGACTCAGGCAGCGATCACCTGTTCTCATTATCAAGGTTCTCTCTACAACCATAAGGCTAGAAACATAGGCTGAGATTTCAAAGCCACCTAGGGATGACAGGATGAGATTGTCTACAGTGGCCGATCTGCAACAGTTAGCAGTAAATAACTCCAGTGGCCAAAGACGGGACATTAGAAGAGGAGGGCTCTGAGTAGTGACAGTGAATTATTTCCCAGGTGTCCAACTGGTGGGTTTTGCCCACATGCTCACAGTCTAACTCATCACCAAATCTGGGGTCAGGAAGTAATGTTCCCTCAGGTCAGACTGGCAGAAAGCCTGGGGCATTTCACCTTCCTGTGCAGCATGGGGCATTTGTAGGTTTAAACTAGTGTAAATGGTGGCTTCTTTGTTACTGAAAGTCTTTAAATCAGGACTTGAGGACTCCAGTAACTCACCCAGAGGTTTTGGGTCTATCACAGGAGTGGGAAGGTGAGGTTCTGTGGACTGCGATGTACAAGAGGTCAGACTAGATGATCACAATGGTCTCTTCTGGCCTTGAAATCTATGAGTCTATGAATTAGGTGCCCAATGCCCATTAATTTCAAATGGGAACTGGGCATCTAAATCTTTTATATGGCATTGAAAATCCCACCTGTGATTTTTGAAGATGAAGATGGAGATTCTGGAGCACGGTTCTGCAGCAAGAGGTGAATTCTGCAGACTAAGAATTAAGGAATACACGAGGCCTGACTATGAAAAGGGAAATAATGTTCATATAACATCCACCTGCCCAGGCTTCCCTCCGCACTAGAGAGAAACACCTCCAAGTTCTGGTTATAAGGAGGGTGACAAGGGCAGGCAGACAGCCAGGAGCTCAGCAGCAGCCCGAGATCTGCAGGGAAAACCCTGTCCACAGTGTCAGTTTCATTCATAGGTTTCCCGGCGCAAGCAAAATCAAACAAGGTAGCAGAATCTGTGGCCATGTTCCCCACATGCAGCTGCACAGGCTGAAACCCAGTGGGCAGGGCTCTGGCCCCCTCTAGGGATCTGAGTCAGTCATTCTGCATGTCCGGTGGATGTTTAACCCCTCTGCTGAGACTCCAAACAGCACCTGCGATGGTGCCGGTTGTGTGGGCGAATGAGGTGATGTGGGCTCCAGTTCCCTGTGAAATCAGCTAAGACCCAACAGCTAACGTCACACAGGTCACTACCATTGTCCATGCATCACTGGCACTGCGCAACGACTGACCGACTGTAGCAGAGCCCTCGCGGTGACAGCCACGAACGCATCAACGCCCAGCCACTTCTCTGTAAGAGAAACCTTCTGAAGCAGGATCACCGGATGCTGTTTGTCCTTCTAATAGCTTTGATTTCTGGGTCTGTTACCTCGATATCTCTCTCCCCTGCATTTCCCCAGAATCTTTTATATAAATTATTGCTGGGAACATTGGTCTTCTACTGTCCAGTCACATTTCTTTGTTTTTCTTTATTAAACTCCTCCAAAATTAATGAAATAAATATATAAATATATATAAATAATAAGGGTCCAGAGACCATGGTGATGGGTGCAGGGTAAGAGCCTGAATGG